>NW_012156445.1:52093-217303 GCF_000151545.1 Saprolegnia parasitica CBS 223.65
GGATACGTGGTCGCCAACGTACAAACAAGAGGCTCCACAAGGCGTGCAAAACGACCACGTATCCGGAATCAGAATTCTGCATTCGCTTGAGAATTCTGATTCTCGATTCCAGTGCCTGGGATTGGCAGAAAAAGCTGAATCAGAGCGCGACTGGCCAATCAGCAGCTCACAAATTGTGATATGGCGGTTTCGTTTTGCGAACTTCCCATCCAAGCAACGTGGCATTTGACAATTTCCCAGCAATCGATCACAACCATGACCACCGTCTTCGAACGCCTCTCCACGCCGCGCCACCACATCGTGGCCGAGCGCGCTGCTGCCAAGGCGGCACGGGAGCTCGCGGGTTGTACCTTCCGCCCGCGCGTCAACAAGCGTCCAACGGCGCAGGCCTCGGAGCCTGTCTTCGACCGATTGATCAAGTCTCGGCATGACATCGTGGCCCAGCGGGCGGCTCTCAAGATGGCGCGAGAGCTCGAGGGTTGCACCTTCCGCCCCAAGGTCAACCCATCGCCCCCGGTCAAGCCACCGACACTTGCCGCCGCGTCCAAGGCGACCACATATCCTCGGCCTGGCTGGCTGGCACGCACCGTCGACCGAATCTTGCTCGAGGCGCGTCTGAAGCAACACATTGAGTAAAGACCACTCGAGCCTTTACAACTATTCTATATGAGGCCGATGATCGGCCACTTCGTCCTCGGAGGGTTAACAAAAATCAAGCGCTTGAAGTGGATTTCCGTGTGTCATTATGGACTGCATCCTTGCATTCGCTACTAGTATGGCGTGTGATCTATTATATTAGCTGGTGAAGTTGGTGCTGTCAAATGCGGCACCGAAACTCGTGCTAACATGTCGGTAGCGTTACAATTCTTCAGCCTTCAAGACACCTCGGGACATGTTGATTCGGGATGCGCTGTACTACGGTAGGAGATCGTGGTGTGAGATGACTCCCCATGTGGTCGGTCCCTCGATCCATGCACGAGCAAAGTAGAATGCACGGTGACCCATTCCATGTTTGAACAGCACCAAGGATATATATCCGTGGTCTTGCAGACACGACCACATCCAGACAGCACGAGCCAACAGAGGACAAAACGACCCTGAGCAATCGATGTGCTCAACGACACTGCTCCATGAGCCACTCTCAGTGCAGAGTTGCACCTCCATACGATCGACTTCCGACGCTGGTTGTTGCATTTCGGAGAGAAGCTCACACTCACTTTCTCAGCACCATGGTGCTGTACGACCCGCAGTACCACCAGAAGCGCGCTGCCGCTCTCGCACAGAGGAAACGGGATGAAGAAGATGCACTCATGCGCAAGCCCACTCGGCGGATGCCTCCTACCGCCTATGACGCACGCCGTGTAGCGCCCCGACAAGCGCTGCAGTCGCCGCCGGCTCAAACGACAACAACCAACTGTGTAAAGGCAGGGCGCACGATGCTACCCGCGAAAGTACCGGCGTGCACCGACAAGAAGCGAAACGCGGCACGGCGACCTAGAACGAAGAGCGCCAGGCATACTGTGCAGGCTTGCGATCTTCCAGCTAGCTCGGATGACGACGACGACGGTCTGGCGCTGAAGAAGGTGCAATCTCTCACAGCGCAGATTTCCGCACTCGAAGCCAGCCTCACAGCGTCGCGTGACGCGGCCGCTGCTGCCGCGTTGGCCCACCAGCACCAGCTCAAGACGATGCATGCGGCGCAGCAAGACCACATTATGGCCCTAGAGACGAGCGTTTCGGCGACGCGCGCCGCCGCCGAGACAGCGCGCCAGCAGGAGCTTGGGAATTTGCATTCGACGCGCCGCCAGCTGGTGCACTCTGCAAAGAGTACGGCGCCACCCGAGAGCGCGATTGCTGCACTTGGTCGCGCGCGATGCTGCAAGCACGACACTGAGATCCGGCAGCTGCGCGACGAGCTCCGAGTGGCGTGCGAGCTGTCGGCAATGACCCTTGAAGATGTGTCCGCGCAGACCGGACGGCAACTTGGGGCGCCCGCAGCGATGTACGATAATGCTACTGCGTGCCACGAGACGAAAGCGCTTCGGGCAGTGTTTCAAGCGGTCCTGGTCGCCAGAGACGCTGCGGCCAAGGCATCGCATGAACGCAAGCGACGCACGCTGGAGACGCTGCATGCGCGAGCGGTGGCAGATCTCGAGGCCGATCTTGCACAAGTGCACCAAGCGTCCGCCAACGTCGTCCGCCGTCTTTGCCTCGAGCATGACCAAGTGGTGCGCGATATGCAGACTGCGATGGAGCTCGAGACCATGGCGCTCCAGAGTCAGATCAAAGCGACCGAGCCCGTCGTGGCACAGCTGCTCCAGGCACAAGACGAAAGCAAGCGCTGGCGGCTTGCGCTCCACCGAACAGTCATGACCGAAGCTGCGACGGTCGCCTCGATGTGGATCCTCGTCCGTGACTTCCGTGGCGAGATGGAGCGTCGTCTCCATGCTATAGAGAAAGCATCGGCGCAGCGCGAAGCCGACATGGTCGTACAGCATGCTCTCCAAGTCCAGCGGCTGCAAGACGAGCTCGATCGCGCCGACGCTGCGCACGCCGCCGATCTCGCTTTGCACGCAGAGGCTGTCGAGGCCATGGACGACCTCTACATGTCGACTGTTGCAGGCCACGAAACAAGGACAGATTACCTTGAGTGGCAACTTCAAGCCGTCGCTTCGAGTTCTTCTTACAGGACATGAATCTGTTCCCTAGCTATCAACTTCACTCTATTTTATTCCCTTCCCGTGACGACATGGTGTCTTCAACTACGGGATGCTGCAGTCAACAAAGCCACACAAGCACAACTAACTATAAGCTTCGCTAATACGTCAAATCAATCGGCGTCGCAATGCGCCAGGACTCGCGGTCAGGGTTAGGGTAAGGTTGGGTGTATCCAAAAACGACGATGCTTTGATACCGACGAGTGTTCACCCACGCAGAGTCGTTGTCGTCGTGCAGGGACGTATGTAATAGTACTTGCTATGTCGCCTTCCGCTGTCATCAACTAGCCTGTTGCCCTCGATACAGTGTACATCATTGCGATACCACCACGCTGACGAAAAGCCAAGGGCAAAATCTCGTAGAACTTTTGTTTTGGATGGACTCGTCGCGTCGTCATCAACAACATTTGGTGTCGACTTAGACGACGACAGTGCGGTAGCGCTTGGCGTAGACGACGATCGAACCTGCAGCCAAGAGGACCGAAATCAAGAGTACATAGAGGCGCAACGTCAAGCTACGTGGCGGCCATGAGAAAACGCGGTGGTTGACATGAAAATTGTACTGTACCTGAGGTACTTGAGCAGAAAGAACACCAAGCTCGCCGACGCCGAGTGGTACACTTGAAAGAGCGAGAAGGCCGTCATCGCATCGTCCGAAAACTCTTGCCCGAGCACGACTACACATGTGCGATCAGTCCATGCGTATCAATATATCCTTTGGAGGCAACCGTTGGCCAGGGTGCAGGACGCTAAAACGATTGAAATGAGTTGCCATGAGAGAGAACGAGTCCAGTACCTGCATCGCCGAGGCTGAGCAAAACCGCCGACGATAGAATGAGCGCCCACTGGCCGTCGCACTTTACAATCGGCACCCAGAGGCAAAGAGCATACACAATGGCTTGGGCGGTGCAGCCAAGTACTTGGGCCCACATGGTACCGACCCTACAACCCGTCATTGCATTGAGAACCATACGAGGAACGAGGACAACTTGTCTGCGAGGCGGCCAATGCCAATTGAAAAGAGAACGTTGGTCGCGCCAAAGACGGCCATGACGTAGCCGATCGACGCTTCGCCGAGTGACTCGCGAATAAAGTTGGTTGTGAATTCGGACGACGTAAAGCCTTGCTGGATGCCGTTGAATAGCATAAGCGGCGCAAGCACGAGCATGCGCCTAAACCAACGTTAGCAGATTGATTGGACGTATGAAGATGACACGCACGGGTCTTTGGCCAAAGCAAGAACAGCTCGGATCGAAAGCGACGATGACGTTGGCGATGCCACCGGCAGCAGCTTGGAAGTCTCATGGGGCAAAGCCATGGGCTATGATACTTTGCCTCATCACAAGATCCTTGCAACGACTCGGTACCTTGTGCAGCGGCTCGAGAAAGCACAGGAGCAATGTGCCGAGGAAGGAAAGGGTCGCGTACACCGTGAAGAGCGACGCCGTGGACCTGGATTGTCCAGGTTAGTGGCGTACATGCAGTTGAAGCTATGTATCGATCGACGCACCATTGCAGCGACCCGAGCACGTACGACGACAAGACGTTGCCAGTGAGCTGGCTCACCTTGAAGATGGCGAAGAACGTGCCTACATCCAAAGATGAAGTCGCTACACATGTAGAATCAACAACCAAGGACACACCGTTCATAAAGCCCATGGAGCTAGTTTCCGGCAGGTGCTTGAACTGGGCGTAGTAGACACTGAGGCGCGTCAGGTAACTCCCCTACCCATAGTATGTACATGTATCCAATATACACAACACATGAGAATATTGTCCTACATTGCAGACCCAGAGCACCGAGGCCGCAAAACCAATGAGCGCCGAAGCGGGGATGAGAATCCACCAGTGCAGCGTCGTCGCCGTCGGGTTGAGCGCCACGACAATGTTGGCGACCGCAAAGAGCCCGCTACGACGAGTGATCTGCTGTCGCCTCCGTCGAAATCAGTTGGACAAACGTACTAGCACGCGGAGCTGCCAACCAAGCTGAGCTTCTCGCCAATCAGGTCTACGCAACAAATCGCTGAGCCATCGGCCCGCATTCCTTCGATGCAGTACTCGGGATGACCGGGCCAAAGAACGACGCGGCCATAAAGACGAGGTAAATGACGCCCAAAGTCGTGCTGCCTAGCGTCGCTAGCACAAGACCAAGCTGTCACTGCAGCCACTCATGAGAGAGCTGGCGTACATTTGCATTCCTCCAACGGCGCCGCGCACGCCACGTCGCAAGAGAACGGAACCTTGGCCGCGCACACGTCGCCGAGCTGGCACATGGCGTTGGGCACCGATACAGCGCAGCCGTCGCATGCGCCTACGCCACAGTGAGCAGTTTGCGGATGGACGGAACGCGACCAGGAATGATCGAGGTCTCGAGGTTCTACGACAGGCCATCATGAGATGCTGGCGATAACAGCCAGTACCTCGATCGCATTGTACGAGGTGAAGACGAGGAGGAACGAGAACGAGAGCACGAGGAGCCCGCGAAGGCAGTCGCGGACGCTGCGCATGCTCGAGTGTCGGCGGAAAGGGCAACTGAGGCCGGTGATAGGCTTGCTGTTGCGGTTTTTGAAGTCCGATTCACGTCAAAAAAGGTTTTTTAAGACATAAAAAGGTACAAGATATGCTGCAATGCCAGAAAAGGGTTGATAGGGCGCGCGATGCGTGTGCCGGCCTGCAGCATCGTACTACCCTCCTCTGGTACCGTGCTACAACCCACTTGAATGGACCGCAACCGAACGAATTGTGGCGAATGCTCCGATGGACGCGTCGACGCTGTCAAGGCAAAGTGACAACGGCATCCTGCACGCTCGATTTGACCGATTGTGAAAATGGAATTGCGTGTCCTAATGACAATATTGGTAGTCGTCTGTAGAGATACTATTCTATTATGCGGCATAGCAGCCTTTGCCGCCGGCGACGACCATGCACATGGTCGACTCGAACATGGAGAGGAGACTCGCAACGATCGAGTAGAGCAGTACGATGCAGCAGAACCCGAGCACGGCACCACCGACGTGCGGGTACTTGCCGCTCGTGACTTGAAGTTCGTGGAGTTCGGACTTTTGGCTCGGTAGCAGCACGACGCAGAAGCACGCGAGGATCGTGGTGGCGTAGTAAATGATATACGTGGCGGCGACTTGGCGGCGCGTGTCGGGTGTATCGGCCGCAATGGCTTCGGCGCTCACGTCAAACGAGCCAAAGACGACATTGGCCACGACCGGGCCGAAGGCCGCTGGGAGGTTCGAGACGGTCGTCAGGAGGCCGTACACGACGCCTTCGTTGCCGACTTCGGCGAGTTCGACAATGACAAACGTGGTGACAATAAACTGCATCGCGTACGGCAGATTCTCGGCGAGGGGAACACCAATGTAAAACCACTGGTTGCGCACGACGTCGTAGATCGTGCAGAACTGGACGACGGCGTCGATCGCGTTGGCGCTCAGCGTTGTCGCCACGAGCACGAGTTTCCAGTTCCAGAGCGTGCCGTACTTGCCCATAAAACCGAGGACGCCGGCAAAGATGATGTTGCCAAGAATCCCGGTCAGCTGGTTGTTGACGTTCTCGACCTTGGCCCATTCGTACATGACGTACGGCGCGGCGGTCGACGTCACCCCGGCGTTGAGGAGGTTGAAGAGAAAGCTGAAGAGCATGATTTGCCACGTCGCGCGTTTTTGGACCAAATCCCAAAATTGCAGCACGTACGCATGGAAATGGACGCGCGGCGCCGGCGTCTCAAGCACAAAGAGGTACGTGATCGGGAGCATCGCAGCCGACGCCATCGCGAGCAGAATGAACATGGTGTTGACGCCCATGTCCCACGAGTACGACCCTGCGAAGCGCGGCGAATTGAGGCAAAACCCAATGAGCGCCGTCGAAATGCACGACGAGATGGTGCGCGTGAGGTAGATGAGAGACTGCATGCGACCGCGGATCGCTTCCGGCTCCCGCTGCGCGAGCTCCACGACAAGCGCGTCGGCCGGTACGTCCGAGATAACGTACGAGAGAGTGCCCCACGCACAGAGGATGACGACGATGCCGCCTGTGGCGGCCGCTTCTGGATTGACGTTGGTCCTATTGATATGGCCGCGGGCCGACGACGCGTCGCGAAAGTACGGGTCTCCCATGTCCATGGTGGCAAGGACGAGCATCGAGACAAGGCAGGACATCCATCCGAGGAGCATATACGACTTGCGCCGGTAGCCCAAGATCGGGACGCAGTCCGAGAGGATTCCGACAAAGGCCTTGAGCGACCAGCCGAGACCGATGAGCACTTTGGCCGAGTTGAACTGGTTGCCCGTGAGGTGGAAGTAGCCAACGAAGAGCGGGTAGAGCAAGTTGGGCATCGCGCCATAGAGCAGCCCGACAGCAACGTACTGCGCGAGGAGCCCGACGACCTCGGCACTCTTGTAGTCGGGGGTGGGCCCGCCCGCAGCGCGCCATTCTCTAGTCCGAGGGGTGTGTCCATGACGCCGTACGCATCTTGCTTGGATGTCGGCGACGAGACGTACGACAAGCGCTCTTCGGCGGGGTGCTGCATCGAGCCGGACCAAAATGATGCGCTCGCAGAGGAATCCCAGCGCCGCGCTGCGACATGTGCCAGGCGACACCATTCGTATCCGGACGCCGCGCGCCACACGAGACGTTTGTATAAACGCATCCGGACTTGAGACAGTCCCAAGTGCAATCTGCAGCGACGTGACAGTATCATCTTGCGAGAATCTTGGACGTGCGCGGAAGGATTGCTCGGGTGTTTCTTTGGCCAGTTTGCTCCACTGCGTTTGCTATGCTTGGTCCAGTGTGTACTTGCACCTTGCGCTTCTCGCTCTTTTACGCGTCAAGGTGTGACCGAATCGCATCTTATTTTGGTGCCAATGCAAAAAGCTCTCTCCTCCGGTGACATGACTCGTCCTCAGAGACGTAAGACAACCTGTCGAAATCTTTTGCTGCCTTCAATAGTACTTCGCTAACAAAAAGAGAGCTTTCCGATCCGATTTTACCCACAGTTTGTTTTCACGGAATGCTATCGCAACATTGCAAATTCGCCTCACCAAGGGCGTGGGACTCAACCGTGGGGCACCTCACGATTTATGATTGCAAGCGGTGGAGAACGACTGGGTCCTTGCTGCCTTGCGCTTGTGCTGCCATGATAGAGCACCTCCGGATTCGCCTCCGGAGGCACTGCAGGCATCAACGTCGTCTTGTCGAGCGTCGCGGCGTAAACTAAAACCATTCGTTCCGCCCTCTTGTGCAGAAACGACAAACTTGACATGATCTTCTGGACAACGCGGAATGACCAGCGTCCGACGTGGGATCGATGGAGATGATAATACGAACGCTCACCAGTCGCGTGGAAAGTCTGACGGCGTGACACACAAAACCGCAGCATTGTAAATTTAGCTCGCGCCGTCGTCGCCGCATGCACCCGCTCTCCAAGCACCAATGGCTCGTGAACGAAGCTGCAATCGCTGCGATCACGCACGGCGACGCTCCTGGCCCTGGGAACGTACGTTCTGCTCTCGCTACATGTTCTCAAACACGGCGCAGAAATCGTCGATGGAGATCGCCGAGCTCGAGCAAGTGTACAAGGTGTTTTTGTTTTACGACTCGTCCTTCCATGGCGACCAGTACGTCTTGCATTCTTACAAATTAGGTTGTGGTCACGTAAATTTTGGGTAGACTTCCGTCCATCAACCTCGCGCGGTTCCTTGAAGTCATGCGCGATGCCCACGTTTTGTCCGTCAACTTTACCGAGCTACATGTATTGGATGCGGTGCATCCTACAACTCAAGCAATCGATGCAGGCGGAAGAAATCTTTGCCACCGCGATGCTCGGAAAGCTCCGCACGTACCTCGATGCAGGTGTGACCCACATCGTTGAGTGCGGCGGTTCGTGACGCATACTACGGTAGACGGTGCGCCCGCGCTCTCCTTCAAGCTCTTTTGCGGTGCACTCATGCAAGCTGCCATCGTCAAGGTGGCCTTGACTTCGCTGAACATTCTTGCCGTACTCTCGCGCTGATTTTGTGGTTTAGTTTCCAGGCATTTCGCCGAATCTGGCCCTACGCAAGCTCGTGCGCCGTCACTTGTTCTCAGTCTTTAACGACGCTCTTGTCGAGCCGGATGGATTCAGACTCAGCCGGCGCCAAAGCATCGCGATGTCGCTCACAGACACACACTGGCGGCCATCGGAAGCACGTGGCGAAGCCAAGCTCGTACACAGCCGCCGGTACGCACTGGGAGTGTCTTGTCGCCTGCGGTCACCTTGTCGACTAGCATTTCCCAGGTGGTGTACGATAAAGTGGTGAATCGAATCGATCCGTCGCCGGCCGCCGTCGTGACGGAAGCAGGTGCTAGCAGCGCACGGCGACGTCCATCTCATGTGGTAGTGGGCTGTAGACATCCCCATGGACCTTCGCGAACATTTTTCCGACGCCAACTTCCGTGTCATCGTCGACCGCTTTCATTTGTTTGACCACAAGGAGGCGGGTATCCTCGACCACGAAGATGTCTTTGTTTACTTGCACGGTCTCACCGAGACGTTCCCCATACGTGACGTGCAGCACGCAGCCGAGCGCCTCACCGCGTTTCCATCCAAGCGCGTCACGCTGCCGTCTGTCTTTAAAGTCCTCTCGACCCACGTCGAGCGCGACCTCGGCGCACCACCGCTGCCGTGCGACGACGACAACAAGACTGGAACCGAGGTGCCGTCCGCGTCATCGACGCTTCCTGGATCGTCAAGCACCGAGGTGGTGACACCTCGCACGCCGCAGAACACTCTGCTCGGCATTTCAGTCGACACGCACGACGACCACTGGGACGCCCGCGCCGAGGTAGGTTGAATGGAGAGGTGAGGAAGCGAATGGATGTCGGTAGATCGTCCCAAGTGAGAATAATTGCCGACGAACAAGCATTGCCGGCCTCTTGCAACCGCGCTTTGACGCCAAAACCGTCGACAGGATCATCCAGCGCATCACCATCACCAACGCCAATGAAAAAAAGAAGACCAAAAAGCGATTGGAGCCGCAGCTGCCGCGGATCGTGCTCTTGATCGACGAAGCCGTTTCCGGCGTCACCAAGTTTTGGGAAGGCCGTCTCCGTGGTTGCCGCGTCCTGGAGAGCGCGGGGATTATCCAAGGGTGATATCGCTTCATGGTCTTTATGGTTTTTTGGAACGCAATGTAGAGGGGAACGGCGCATGATGACCGAGGCGAACACGCGCATGAATTCCGAAGAGTCGGCGCTAGTGCTCTTGCACCACCGTGTTCGGGCACGACTCAAAGGCGGCTACAGAGTCATTGAAGGCAAGCGGTTTTTGCCCGACGATGTTCACACGCCCAAGCCCCTTGTCGTCGTCGAACATAAGAAAGCGTCGCTGGAAAAGGGCAGCACGGTCGTTCGCTCCATGCCCAACCTGCCACTGTACCCGGCGACGCACCATCGAGCGCTGTACCAAAAACCTCCCTACGCATTGCCCGACAAGTGGACACCGCCGCCTTCTCAGCTCTCATCCCCTGTATGCGTATATGACGTTCATCTTTTATGTATCTCTCTTCTAGGACACATCGTGGATCCACGAGAGCTTTTCGTCGCCTATCGCTTCCGAGGTGGCTCGGTGCGACTGCAACCTTGCGACTGATTCCAGGTTGTTGTAGCCCACGAGTGGTCGACCGCCAAGCAATCAGCGTGTGCAGGGCCACACGTACCTTCGGCGCCTTGGATCCCCGAAACAACACCGCGTAAAACCTTTGGTCTCCCAGCATAGTCCGTCCTGAGACACTATGACATGTACAAAGTCATGTATTATTTTGTTTCTACTTACAACTAAATGTCGAGCTGCGTCAACATGGCGACACCCCGTCGGATCCAATGCTTTTGGTTGTGCTCTGGCGCCATCGGGATGCGCAGGAACATGACAAAGTTGGTCGAGTGCCCCGTCGTCGAGAGCGTGCCTTGGCGCAAACTCGTCTTGTAGACCGGACACATGTACACGTGGGCGGTGCCTTTCGGGTCGCTGTCCTTGACAGGCTCGATCGCGTCGCGGCGCTTGGGCAAGAGCAGGATGACGGGCATCGCAACGTGCAGCTCGCGGTGTCGCGACTCGGCGATCGCCATGATGCCGTTGTCCCAGCGCGCGCCTTCCATGAAGAGACCGTTGATATAGGCGCCATCTTCGGCTTTCGACGAAATGGCGTCCGAGGCTGCCAGCGTCAGCACTTGCATATCGTACCCCACCTACTCGGACGGTCGACGAAAGAAGAGCGTGCCATGGCCGTACCTGGTCGATGGGCTGCTGGTGCTTTCGCGCGTAATTTTGGAGGGTACCCGTAATAAACGCTTGTGTGAAGAAGAAACCCGAGACCCAGTAGATCGTCGGCGACTGCTTCGCATCAATCCACGCTTGGAGAAACGAAAGTCGAGCCAGGAAGTCGGTGACCCAGCTGCCAAGCGGCTTGAGCGACGGGTACGCGACGCTCGCCCACATACTGGGCACTTGGCCATTGACCATCGAGTTGCCCATGGCTTCGAGCTCGGCCGAGAGTACGACAAGACCTTTCAGCGCGCGCTGGATTTCCCTGAGACTCCGGGAGATGATCGCGATGAGCTTGTTGAAGCGAATGAGCTCTTGCGTCAAGACCGTGTTCATGCTCTCTTCGTAGCACACGGGGAAGTCGAGATCGGCCTTTTCGATATCAAAGATGGGTGGAATGCGACTGCCAATGTCGGCTGCGACTTCGGCGAGCGACTGATCCCAGGACTTGCCGCCGCCACCGCTGCTTCGCGGCTGCAGGGACAACGCCGACTCCAACAGCAGATTGGTCTCGGCGATCGCACACGAAATGTTGGCATTGTCGTGCAGGCCAAAGATCTCGGGGCCTTCGTTCATCGGGAGCTGGTCAATGTAGTCCAGATACGTTTGCAGCGGGCCATTTCTCGGTGCAAAGTAGAGCCCGGACGGGCTAAACTTGTACGTGTCGTCCTGGATCAGCGGCGTGTAAAAGTCCGAGAGCGTATTGACAATGCAGCGTCGATCCTTGTCGTCCGTGACGCGACCGCCATAGTTGCACTCGCCGGCGAGGTACCCAAGCGCCGCGTACGGAATCGCGTCGCTTCCATTGAGGTCGTCGAGGCAAATTTTAAGCTGGTCCTTGGAAATGTTGAGGTCCGATCCTGAAAAGACATACTTGATGTTCCAGCCGAGCGGCCCAAATTTGGTGCGCTCGCGCACAGTCGCGTGGAAGAAGCACAAGCCAAAGAGCAGCTTCTTGAATTCTGCGGGCCGCGAACACGAGCTGAGCCAATCGTCCGTGAACGTGAGGTAGCTCCCCTTCAAGTTGGCACGCATGCCCTTGGGTGGTTCGTTTGTCATTTTGACGCCGTTTTGCAAAATAAAGGGCGGGAACTGCCGCGACGGCTCGGACGTGAGCCATAAACGGAACGACGCGTGGACGCGGTCCGGCGTAATCTCTTCACAGAGCCGCTCGAGCGTCGGGAGCCAGCTCACGCTGAGATGGCAGTTTTGGAGGCAGACCCAGTTGCCATTGTCGATCGCTTCCGCGATCGCATTTTCCGCAAGGGGTCCCTGACCCTGCCCAAGTGAAATGGCCACAAACTTTTTCGTAAAGCCCATCTCGGCTGCGAGCTTGAGAAGCTCCGACATCGGATCCGCACCGGGCGTAAGCACAAAGATGAGTGGCGTCGCGCACGTCGAGTCGTCGTAACCGGCTTTCAAGTCGAACGGCTGCGGCTCGATGAACCGCTGGCCCATTTGTGCGGCGACAAACAGCATCACGCTTGGCACGACCTTGTCGGGTCGGAAGCAGCGCAGCACGACAAGGCGCTGGAACGAGTCGTACGAGGCCATGGACGGGATCTGCACCATGTCGACTGCCGGGTCCTGCGAGTTGTAGCACGCGGCCCAGAGAGCCAGCTCGGACACAAAGGTGTCGCCAAAGTTGGGGAACGCCGGCAGGTTCTCAAGCCCGACGACGTCGGCCCACGTCTTCATGCTCATCCAGTGGGGGCACGGATTCGGCTTGCTCGAGTCCATTGCCGTGTTGCCCGTGAAAAGTACCGGAGGTCGCCAGGCATTATCGTCTTGTTGCCCGTGAGGATCTTGACGGTGAGCAGGAAGGCGAAAAGAAGCTTGTCTTTCTCAAAGAGCGACCGGCACACGTTAACGTACAAGGTGTACGTGAACTGCTCGTTGAGGTTCACGAGCCGCTTGGCCAAGTCGGCGCTCTTCTCGGCGCGCGCAATCGAGTAGACGAAGAGCTGGATGAACCACTCGAGCGCATACTGGTACATCGGGTCGATCACCGAGAGATCGGCAATGCAAAAAAGAGCTGAGAGGCGCGAAACGCCACGGGTGTGTACCCCGCGCGCTTTTCGGCAATGATGAGCTGGGTCGCGGCGGCCTCCTGGACCTTGATTTCGATCGTATTCGCCGTGATCTTGGAGGCCCCGAGGGTCTCAATGAGGCGTTCGTCGTTCAAGATGTTGCCTTCGGCCGTTTGGAGCATGTGGAGAATCTTGTCTTCGATTTCTTTGAGCGTCTTCTTGTTGGCCGCGTCCTCGAGCACAAGCTTTTCTCGCTGCGCTTCGAGCACCGGCTCTTCTTTGGCGACGACGATACCCAGCATTTGGTCTTGGAGTCCTTCCTCGGTCGCCATAAAATTGAGCAAGTTGACCTTGACGCACGTTTCCGGCGCATAATGCGGGTTCCGGAGCTTGGTCGTCATGTAGAGTCGAAAGTTGGGGTCGTACTCGACCGTGTTGTCCCCGAGTCGGATCGTGAGCACGCCACCGGCCTTGACGATCTGCTTGAGCAAGACGGGCTCGAGCATCGGGTCGATTTCTTCCGCGAGGTTCTCAATGAGCATCGGCGCGCCGACGACAATGGCGTTCTCGAGCGCGCGGACAAACCCCGCTTGCGTGAGCTTGACGACTTTGAGACTGCTTGATTTCTCTTCCATGTTTTTGACCCACCGATTGGCTTGGCCTTGCGGATCAATCATCTACACCGTGGGTCCTTCATATACTATCCGATGTGTCATTGCATGGACGTACGAGGGGCCAGCGGTTGCTGCGAAAGAGCATGATGGCATTGTCGATCGAGAACGAGTCGTTGGGCAGTTTGCAAATCGTCCACTCGCGAATTTTCACTGGGTCGCCAAGCGTCGTCGTCAAGCTGTACTTGTCCGAGCACGTAATACCCTTGATCTGGAGTTGCTCGCTCCAATGCACGACTGCATTCTCGCGGAACGCCGATGTGAACGCGCCGAGGTACGCGATGACGCCGCTACTGAGCATGATGTCGCCAATCACATTGTCGTACACGATCTGTAGCTTGGCGCTCATTTCTTGCCAGCGCGAACGCTCGCCGCCAAGACCACCAATGAGCTGGTTGGCGCGAATGAGCTTCTTGCTGCAGTCGTCGACCTGGAATTGCAAGTCCGCCTTCTTCTTCATCGCGCCCGCGAGATCGGCCTCGAGGCGAGCGACCTTGTCGAGCACGACCTGGAGCGCGTCTTGCTTGGCCTTGAGGTTCGTTTGCGCCGCTTCCAGCTGCAACGTCGCGGCTTTGAGGGCTTCACGCTTGGGCGCGACAACTTTGGAGACGCGGTTGTAGACAACCATCGCATGCACCCACGAGCATAGACCGGACGCGGCAACGGACGCCTTCTTGATGATCGGCGGCGAAAAGTCGGGGTTCTCTGCATACGGCCGGACCTTCTCAGCGATTTCAGCCGAGATGTTGTCCTTGTCGTAATCGAGGAGGTTCTGCAGAAAGCGCGTATCGTTCAACAGCGTCTTCTGAGCTGGTCCCCAGTAGTCGTCGACCTTTTTCGTACCGCCCGCGGGGTCCTTGATCTTGAGCGGAGCGACACTCATCATGATGCACACGGCTTCCATGACAAGCTTGACACCGTCCGGCGGCTTCTTCATGGCCTTGACTTCGGTGATGTCGCCTTTTGTCAACGTCTGGAGCGCCTTGACGGCCGACTCGAGCGCTGGAATCGCCTCGGCCAAGCCGGCTTCGCACTGCGTCTTGATCTCCATCGCAGCTGCGGCCTGTTCATTGCACTGGGCCTCTTCGGCAGCGACAACGGTCTTGGTCGCATTCGCATCTTTTGTTCGCGCGCGATCGTCTCGAGAAGCGCGTCCGTCTCGACGGTGGCGACCTTGAGCATTGGCTGCAGCGCTTCGAGCTCGACTTGCATTTTTCAACTTGATCGGCTGTCTCCATGAGTTTGGTCAAGCCATTGTCGTAGCGCTGCTTCATTTGGCTCACTTCCATGCGCTTGGTGTTGAGGAGCTTCTTGAACGTGTTGATGAGCTCGAGGTACGACGTCGGCGTCACGTAGTAGTGCCGGCGCAAGCTCTGGAGGAAGTCGCGCGACATCATCGAGACCCGCTCTTGCATGTCGACGCACACATCGACGAGACCAATCTTCATCTTGGACGGCATTTCGATGTCGACAAGGAAGTGGTCGGCGACACTCCGAAGCGCCTCTTCCGGCCACTCGGTGAACCAATCGATCGTGCAGCAATTGACAAGCGACGGGAACATGCGCAGCCGCCGACGGAATGCGTCGCCGATCGGACTCAGCGCGAGCACCACGTGCAGATTCGTGCGGCACCGACTCACAAAAAAGTTGTACACCTCGGCGGCGTTGCTCGTATTGAGGCCCGCGGCGTTTGCAGCGCTCTCAACCCCTTCGTTGATGGTCATGAGCTCGTCGTTGGCCCAGAGATTCGCGACTTCGCCCGTGTTGAGAATGCCGTTGATGTCCTCGAGGTATGACTCTTCGACGATCTGCGTATCCGAGAAGAGAAAGACTGTCGGCTGGTTGGAGACACCGCTGAGCTGCAGCACTTTTTTCAAATCGTTGCGCCAATCGTTGCGCGAGTACGACTTGGAGATTTCAATCTGGAAGAGCTTAAAGTCGGCCATGAACACCGCGAGCGTCGTGAGCGATTTGCGCCCGCTTCCGCCAACGCCGACGAGGAGCGAGTTGCCGTACGGCTGATGGATGACCCGCGAGATGCGCGCGACGTGCTCGATCGCGTTTTGGAAGAGGACGAGGCTCATGGGCGCCGACGTCATGTTGTTGAAGTCTTCAAGAAAGAGCGTCATGGATTTCTGGAGCGTGTCGCGGTCCCGGAGCTCGGCGTAGATCTTCTTGGTCGACTTGGCGTCGCCGAAATTCCCGTAAATGAGCACTTCGTTGGGCCCTCGGACGTCCTTGACGTAGTTGAGCGCAAAGTGCGTCTCGACGGTCTCGCCGAGGACGTTGAGGAACCACGACCGGTCGCTTTGGTCAATGAGACGGTCGTGGAAGACGCGGAGGCACTCGTGGCTCCAGAGTCGAACCACGTCTTTTGGGTCTTTGAGCACGTCCGGCGTGCCAAGAGAGATGCCTTGAAACACCTTGGAGAGATCACGGAGGTTGAAAGTGTAGTGCGACTTGGCCGGCGTCGGCAATAGCGTCGACGAAATGTTGTCGTATATATCAATCGTGGCCGCGACGACAGGCGTTGTCATGGCCTTGATGGACGCCGGGAAGTTCATGAGGAACCAGTCCGAGATTTTGGAAAAGATGAGCTTGAGGCTCGTCGAGTCGAACGACACAAAGTTGATCAAGTTGAAGTAGCGAATATAGCGCTGCGTGATCTTGGTGCGCCCGCCACCCGGTGGGCCCATGGCCGCAATGAACTGTACGTCGACGAGCTGCAAGAACGTATTGTCCTTGCGGTTGTACCACCCGCCGTGGCCCATCCACTGCCGCAGAAGCTCAATTGGCGGCTGCGCACCATACGTCTCCTTGGCCGGCATGTTGAGATCGTCGACAAAAATGACGCAGCTCATGCCGAGTGGGGGGCCCAAAACGCCCTTCCGGCGCTTATCAAGCTTGGACTCGATGATGTCTTGGGTCTGGTTGGCGCTGGTTTGGGCACTAAAGTTCATAAAGATGGACGAAAACGTCTCGTTCAGCCCCGTGAGCAGCTTCTTCTTGATCGAGACCGATTTGCCCGTGCCCGTGTCGCCCGTGGCGAGCACGTGGTGGTGGTGCGTCAGCAGAGTGTCGAGAATCCATGAGTTGCGCTCCGTATCGATCGTCGGCACCAGGATCGACGTGAACGGCATGTCGCGCGGGATCGCTGCCGTCGACGCCGACTCCATCCAGTTAACCCACGCCGCCTTCTTCCCGTCAAAGCGGTAGTCGTAGACAAGACCTTCCTCTGGAAACGCAGCGGTCGTGGCGCGCGCTGCAACCGCATACGAAGGGTTCTTGAGCCGAAAGTTGGCGTACGCTTCATTGTTGCTGCTGTCAATCGCACCCGACGTGAGCGCGCGCAGGTACGTGTCGAACGCAACCCGGGACTTGGCGTCGACGCAGGCACCGAGGGACCACACGAGTGCCTTCAGAAACATGCCTTCGAGAACGCTTCGAATGTCGGACGAGAGATTGGCAATCGGCACGTCGAGGATGCAGCCAAAGAGACGAATCAAGCTGGCGACAAGCTCGAGAAAGGTGACGGACGTGGGCACAATGCAGTTCTTGTCGACAAAGAATAGTAGCGGTGGCACGAGCCACTCAAAAAGATTGTGGATAAACGCCGACTGCGCCTTCAAGTCGCTCGGTAGCAAGTGTTCGAGCCTACACATACATCCACATAGTATGCTTTGCTCGCAGATCGATCCTTTGCGTACCAGGTTTTCAGCAGGGTCTCCCAGCCGAGGTTCTTTGGCTCTAAAAAGACCATGCCAACGCGACTCACGGTCGCAGGACTCGCTTCTTCAAGGTCCTCGGTCTCGAACATCATGGTCATGCGGTCCGTCATCTTGACGATCTCGCCGCTCATCAAGCACAGCTTCTTGTTGTCGTCGAGGACCGTGTTCATGTTTTCGATCCAGACGGCGTCGACGGGGCCGTCGAACATGACCCACTGCCGGTCGTCGGTCGTGTCGCGTGCGCAGTCGCGGTACGTTTTGGCCAAGACGCCGTCGCTCCACTCGTGCGTGTTTTCGTCAAAGTTGCCGTAGAGCTGACCGGACGTGATCGACTTGGGGTTCATCGTGTGCACGTGCACGAGCGACTGCGACTTGCCCTCGCTTTCGTTGTAGACGGCCGTGATCGCAGCTGCTAGCGTATGGACGATGCACGTTTTGCCACTCCCCGTGATGCCAACGACCATGAGTCCATGGCGCACGAGTACCTAGACCAGCAAAACTCGTTGGCATTTCTTGGAGTCTGAGAATGCATGGAAAGGGCGTACGGTCTCGTAGAGCTGAATGACTTTTTGACGAAACTCGGCCTTGGGTTGAAGCTTGGTGAGCGAGTCGGGCGCGATGCTAATGCCTTGTGTGCACATGAGGTTAATCATCGGGATGAGGCGGCCGTGATCTGGCGATGGGATCTCGGCGCCAGGAAACAAGTCGGACGTAATGCCTCGGAAGAGCGGCAGATCGTCGGTCGTGAATTTCGGCAAGTTGACATCCTGCACCGACCTAATTTTGGATCCATCGCGATGAACATCGATAAGAAGTCGCACCGCAGAACAATCTTGTCTTCAGTCCAGAACGGGTCATCGCCAAGTTGTTGACGAAGGTTACCGGCCGCGACAAGGATCGAATTGACGGCACGCATGCCGTAGTCGTAGTGCTTTTGCGAACTCAGCTGCTCCGAGCTGAGCTGCAGCACTTGCGTGAGCTTGCGTGCATTGGCCCGGGCGTTTGCAAACCCAAACGAGTAGAGACGGATCTCCGAGATGAGCGCATAGTCGGGCACCATCATGGCACACGGACGAAAGAGTGCCTTGAGGTTATCCGGTAGCTCAGCACGCCCAGCATAGCCTACGTCCATCAGGTTTCATGTCGTTGCCATGAAAAAGGATGAGGGTGTACCGGGGTTCATGGTAATGAAGACGTTGGCGCTCGCATTGAGCTTGATGTACGTCCCCTCAAACATAAACTTGTCCACGTTGGCCTTCTTGCCTTCGTTGATGGTCAAAATCTGCTGCGCAATGACACTGAGCACTTCAATGTTGATGCGGTTGAATTCGTCAAAGCAGCACCACGAGCCGCAGCCCGCAAGGCCCTTGAAGAACTTGGCCATCGCGAGGTAGTCGAGTCCGTCGGAGCAGTTGAAGACGACGCACTGAATCGCAATGGCTTTCGAGAGATCCTTGACGGTCTCGGTCTTGCCCGTACCGGCGGGTCCCTCGGGCGCGCCACCTACATTAACAGGTTAGCAAGGTGCTACGCCTCCGGAAGGTACCATAAAGCAAGTCGATGGCACCCATCATCGTGCGGTAGCAGCGATCTGTGAGCGGCGTAATCACAAGACGCATCGTGTTGCCGAGGTACTCGTAGCCGTACTTGACGCGCGCGTTTACAATGCGCGCTTGGAGGTCAAACTGCTTGGCAACCTTGGCGCCTTCAATCCAATAGTAGCGCAGCTGCGAAATCCACTCAAAGTCCTGGTCGTTCTCAACGCCCTTTGCAATCATGTGTGCGATCGTGTCTACAGACCATGAAAACTCCAAAATAAAAACAAGAAAGTGTACCTCGGGCGTGGACGTCAATGACAACGAGCGCACCGATCGTTGTGCGCTCCAGCTTGGTCAAGTTGCCCCGCACGAGCATGACGACCTTGTCGAGCTGCGTATTGAGCACTTGCACGTACTCTTTGAGGCCTTCATTGCCCTTGGACGTAATGGCGTCGTTGACTTCGGTTGTCCAGTAGACTTGTGACGCGCCGAGCACGACTTGAGCAGGCCACTGCAAGATCCACTGCTCGCGGATGACCTATGCCAACGTGCAGCATCTGACGACATATGGCCACCCACGCACCTGGGGGTAGGTGCCGATCGCGCGTGCCGTGTGGTCTCGGATCGTGTCCCACTGGTTGATTTCAAGCTCGAGCAGCCACATTTCGACGTTGCCCTTGTTCTTGGCGCTTTCGGGGTTGACGGTCGTTTTTAGCGTCACGACCTCGCCTTGGCTCGAGATCATCTCGGTAATCAAAAGGACGTTCGTGAACGTGACCTTGTTGATGCCTTCAAAGCACTTGCCAAGATGCGGCTGCACGGCCTTTGGCTCCTTGGTCTGGCTGAGGATCTCAAGGAGCTCGTCGTTCGAGAGAAAGAAGAAGCGAGGAAAGTACAGACGCTTCATCTCGAGGTAGTCGTTCAGACCTTTCTGGATCTCGTCGAGCTTTTCGTTGGCCTTTTGAAACTTTTGGAGCAATTTGTCCATGTTGATGACGTTCATAAAGTTGGGGTCCGCGACCGTGTCTTCCATGGTTTTGCGCCAGAGCGCGTCGACGGACGCGAACCGACGCGCCTCGGTGGGCATTTGGCGCATGATATCCTCCGAGCTGAAGATCGCCTCCAGGTACAGCCACGTGCGCTGGCAGCTCATCCACTCGTCAATGAGTTGCTGCGAGTATTGGAGCTTCTTTTCCCACGCCTTGCACTCCTTTTCAATGTTCTTGACGTACGGAGACCCGCGCATCGTCTGCGTCTTGACAATGTGGTCGTCGAGGAGCGCAATGATGTCGTCGACGCTCTTGATGAGGTAAGTGCCCGTCTCGCGGTACGGCAGGCACTCGAACTCAATCGGCTCCCACTCGCTGATCATCGCACTGAGGTTCTTCTCGAGCGTATACTCCTTCTCGGCGACCATGCTCACCTCTTGGATCGTATCGATATGTTGCGTGATGCCCTTCTCGAGCAGCTGGGCCAGTGTGAGCTCTTCGTCTGTCTCTTCGAGCCCAATCTTGTTGCGGAGCAGCTCCCAGTGGCGTTCTCGGAGCGCTGGCGACGCCAGTGACTGGATCACGGGCAAGTACGCTCGGAATTCGTCCGTGCGCTCGCGCAAAATGAGCGCGACCTCGGCCGACCCCGGTGCTTCCTCGGCGAGCTGCTTGCTGAGCTTGTAACTGGCCTTCCACCATTCGGTGACGTTGGCTTCGATCTCCCCGCCCTTGAGCTCGAGAAACGGACCGGTGAGCCACGCTTGCTTGTTGACGTTGAACTCGGCGCACATGGTCCAGAGCTTGTAGTATGGATTGAAGTCGGCTTCGAGCTTCGTGATCATCGCATACTCGGTGGGGCGAAACCCAAAGACGGCCTCGCGCTGGTTAAAGTTGTCGGCCTTGAGCTTCGCCTCACAGATCGCATCGTACAGCGTGGACGCCATCTCGACGTACTTGTCCTACACAGTAATCTTTCAAAAGGCCGTTGTGATGACAACGTAGGTTCGCACCGTCATGTCGATTTCGCCGTACGACCGAAAGAGACCAACATCTTTCTCGAAGCGCTCGAGGTCGACTTCGAATATCTCCTTTTCCATCGCAAGCTTGTCCATCATGCGGATCTTGTCTTCTTCGAGCGCCGAGTCGCACGTGTCGGCAGCGTGCGCGACGCGCTGTGGCCACTCCTTGGTGCTCCACGCCAGTCGAAAATCGTCGTCCGTGATGGTGTGCGAGAACTCGTGCAGCGCATGGAGCCGTTCGTGGATTTCTTCGACTTCCTTGACAATTCCTGCGATGGTGCCCTAGTCCATAATATATGTCAGAATGACTCTCTCGTCATTGCACAGAACAGCCGAGAACAACCTTGCTAACGTTGATAAAGTCCTTGAGGGCCGCAAGCTCGGCTTCGTTCGTGGGCTTCTCGGTAATGCGATTCAAGATTGATTGGTAGCGCCGCGTAATGTCAATGTTCTTCTCCCGCGCGTCAAGGACGATATAGTCGATGAGCGCATCCCGGATCGCTGTCCCGCGCTCCCGCAGCGTCGCTTTGAGCCCCATGGCGTTGACGCACACAAGAGGAAAACCAGTCACGTCAAAGCTGAGTGTCTCAACCTCGAGCACGAGCGCGTGGTACCGTCGGATCGCGTCGCACATGACGTCCAGCGAAATGGGCGACGGATGGTCGGCCTTGAATTGCTTCATGAACGCCGCTGCGTCGACACCAATGAGCTCGGCGTGCTTGCCGTACGCGTCCGCAACCCCCATAACCTGGTTCATCGACTCGTTCACGTACTTGAGCACATCTCGACGCGCACTGGCAATCTTGACGACCGTTTCTATATTCACGTAAGTGTGAGGCGACGGCGCATCAAATTGTATCCCGTGGGTTTGTTTGTACCGTGTACGACCTCGTCTTTGACGGAAATATCAAACAATTTGCGGTGCTCGAGGTTGAGAAGCGAGAGCAAGTCAGGGTCAATGACCTCGATCGCACTGACGTTGGCGACCATGGTTTCCAGTGGAGCAAGCATGACCGTCTTGATCTCTTGGCTCGACGGCACCATCTCGACAACGCCTGTCTCGCCGATCGCAAGCTCGACTGCAAAGACCGACGCCACCGGCACGACCATGTCAGCCACCTTGGGCGTGCAGCGTTTGATGGTGGCCTCCACAAGCGCGACCCACGTCTGCGTCGACTGTTCCACAAGCATGCGCATCTGCGCCGCCATGCGCACGCGAATGCTCATCAAGAGTCGTTGCAGCACGCCTAGCACCGGCTCTGTCGCTGGTCTAGGAGGCAGAGACTCCTACCCGATGCGTAGGCGTCGCGATCCGAGATGAAAAAGTCGTGTGTGTCTTGCAGGCTATCGACGAGATTCTCCGAGATGGCGCGGCGCCAGTCCTAGCACGCATCTCAGTCCACCATGGTACCCTCTATTGGCTAACGCACCACGGAGAGCATTTCAGTGACTTTGGAACAGTGCGTCATCTGTACGTCGTCAAAGTCGGCGAGCCGGCACGGTAGCGAGAGCGTGTCGAGAGACGTTGTGCAAAAAGTGAGCTTCTGAAACGACGTTTCCCAGCCGTGGTAGATCTTCATGAGGACGGGAAGGAACCCACCCATGGCCGTATAATGCTTCCGTCCGACAATGCGCTGCGCCTTCTCGTACGGGTGGGCGGGAATTTGAATTTTTCCGAACGCGGGGGCGGGGGGCGGCCGTGGCATTGGTGTCAAATGCAAGCTCTGGTACTTGATCCGAAGCTGGTCGTCAAACTCGATCTTGTGCGCGAGCACTGCTTTCTTCATGCTCCGAGCGTACTCGCGAATGACCACGTCCGTGAGGTTCCGAAGCAGCACCGCGTGAGTCTCCTCGACGCCAACGTCCGGCGTCAAGCCCTCGACCACTCGGCGATGGATGCCTTCGAGCGTCGGTCGACCCATTGCCCGAGGCTCCACTGCGTCTTGCTGCGCAATAAAGTAGTCAAAGCGCATTTGCGCCTTGGCGTCCTCTCGGCGTCGGACCGCTTCGTCAATGCGTTGCTGAAAGACAGCGGGATCTTCCTACATGTTGATCGATGCAAAGCATGATATGGAAACCATCGGGAAAACGACGTACGAGGTCAAAGCGAAGGTTGATGCGACGGACTTGCTTTTGCTTCTCCGAGCCTTGAAACTGAATCGTGTACTTTTCCGTGATCGAGTTGTAGCTGTCGACGACGCAGGGCCGCCAGCGCCACTCGTTCTTGACAAAGAAGGGCGACGCACCCATCTTGGTGACCGAGAGCCACTCGTCTGGCGTCTTGGTCTCGTACTCGGTGCTATCAAACTGATGCAGCGGCAGCTTGGACTGGTCGATCTTGAGGTACTCGTCGAACTCGACGTTGGCCGCCCTACGACGCGACGTATGGAGATATACTTTGAATACGACGGACGTACGCTTCGTTCTTGGCCGCGTTCTTGGCGTACTCTTCGATCTGCTGTAGTCGCTCGGCGTCGGCGTCCAGCGTGATGGGCGCCGTCGTGCGAATACGGCCTGGGAAAGGGCGCACGAGCTCGGGGCCACGGAGCACCTTGAGCTGCTCACGCCGTTTGAGCTCCTCCTCGAGCACGACAGCGTCCTTCCACTTGTGCGGCAGATTCTGGTAGTCGACATGCGACTGCTTCTTCCGTGTCGACTTGGTCTTGATCAACTCGAGGCGCTCCTTGGCTTCTTTGCGCATGCGCTTGTGGAGGCGGAAGCGCTGTTCGAGCATACGTCGGTCGTGCTCGAGCTGCTCCTCGGGCGAGAGACCGGTCTTCTCTTGCTCCGTGCCCCCCGCTCCATCGTCGGCTTGCCGGTCGTCCTCCATGCAGTTGGGTCTTCCAGGCGTCGCTGCGAAGATGCGTCGTTTCAACTCCCGCCCCTTGGGCCGATCGAAGACACGCTCCTGATTGGTCCAAAAGTCGATCTTTCGATCGCGCTTGTGATTGGCTGAAATACGATTTTCGTTCGCGCATGTTGATTGGATACCTCATTTGCGTGTCGACAAACTCTGTTTTTTGCAAAAACAGAGTTTCGTGCCAGCGACATATGCTGACGCAGCCGCGGCAAAGCGGCAAGCCTACTGTGCGTGATGGATTGATTATACGTACCGGTAGCGTGTGGTTTCGTCCAGAGATGCGAGTCATATTCATATCGGGTACAACCGTGGCACTCGATGTCTTCTCCTCGTCGGCAAAGAGGGAGGAAATGGCCAGTGCGTGGTCAGTTCCATTCGTTTTCGCGCGCATGGTACACGGCGAAGCGCTTGATAGCTTGAAGCCATTGAAGCCGACCGCGCTGTATTAGTATCCAACTCGGGAAGACTAAATGACAATGGACGTTAAAATTGCAGTGCATGAACATCCAGTTGCGGCCGACGCTGCGACGCGTTGCTGGTGCCTACGACGCCAGCAAGCGGTGGCCGTGAACACGAAGGATCCGCGAGAGACTCTGAATCCGAGTTGTTCTAGTAGGTGCTCGCACGCCACACGCAGCCAATACCGACCAATACAGAGCAGAAATGCAGCATGCGAATCATGGACGCCACTTCATATGGCAAAGGCGGTGTGGGTAGACGTGTCCACTTCAGGATTGCACCACAGGTCGCATTAACGAATCGTTGCCTGACGCTTCTGACAACACAGACGACGTCTCGACGGGGCACGTCGTGTCTATTAGTGTCGTTGTTGCCTTGCATGAGACCCTTCGGCGATAAGCCATCTCGCGCTGCTTTGCCGCAGAGACGACGACCAAATGGACAGTCCTTTGCCTATCCTTCGAATTTATCAGAGTCGATTTTGAAGCAATCACGCTGCGAATATTGCGCTTTCCTAATCGTTTGACGCTGCCGCGATCGCGTTAGTCACGCAGTGTGTGCCCACGACCATCGCGGCGATGTAGACGCCATACAGTACGGTTGATATTTATACCTTAGTGCGCTCTGCAGTTATTATGTGCATGACGACCATGCGGCGTTCGTAGCAAGTCGACGAGAAAATCACATTGCACAATAGTGCATCGTGTTGGTCCGAAGCAGCTTGCAATGTCATCGGTCGACGCCAGCGATACCAGTACGGTCCAGGGCGTACTGCAAGAGGATCTCATGTGGCTTCCCCTCTGGTAGCGTTTCGAGACGCGGAGGGCGATCCGCAGCATCCTTTGTGAAATGCACAATATGGTGCGCACCAAAAACCCGATCTTTTCGGCAATGTTGCCACATCCCGGTGGCACTCGCATTGTCGCCATTCGCCAACTGTCGTCGCCATGAACAGGTTTGTCGATACGTTCCGGAGCATGTTCAAGGACATTGAGCGCACGACGTTGCAGCGGCCGGTCCGAACCTCGGACGAGCCCGCGCTACAGATGGCCGCCGTGCGCCGGGCGAAGCGCCGGTCGCACTACTCGGACGTGCTATCGACGACGTTTCCCAACACGCCAACACGGGCGTCCGACGACGCCGAGCACGCCAAACACAGCCAGATCCTCGAGTTCCTCTTGCAGTCGTTCGACGCGACGTGCGACGAGTCGCATGCGCACGTCCTGCAAGCGCTCGAGCTCTGCGGGCGGCTCTCGGCCGTGGTGGGCGCGGGCCGCGTCGCCAAAACGCAGCTTGAGATGGCCTTCATGGCCAACGTCGTTGCGCTCGCGTACCTTGGCGACGAAGGGCTACAAGCCATCGTCATTGCGCAGCTCGAGGCCGCGACCGCTGCCCACGACTGGTTCCGCGTCCCATCCTCTTCTTCTTCGCCGATGGCCAAGTACCCAAAGTGGGTGCCCATGGCGCATGCGCCGACCGCGCCGTCGTTCGAGTCGAGCGTCCTGGCCTTTAGCATGCTCGCCAAGCTTTCGCCGAACGACATGAAGAAGGGGCCGCCGATGTCGCGCGACGTCGACGCGCTCCTCGGCAAGCTGGTGCTCGATGGCGAGTTTTACACGCTCTTTCTCGCCTCGGTCCTCAACCAAAGCCGAAGCAGCGTCACTGAGACCAACGACTGGAAGCGCGTCGTGCCGCACCACGACCGACTCGTGTACGTGGGTCTTCGGCTTCTCCACGAGTGCGCGTACGAGACGTGGGCCATGGCGGGGCCGTCGCCACGCACGTACTTTGCCTTTACGATGCGCGGCGTCAAGACCGCGATGCTCAAGGGGCTCATGCTGCTCTTGAATCCCAAGCTGACCTACCTCACGCTCCTCGCGCTCCTCGAGGCGACTAATGTCAATAACGAACGCAGCGTGGGCCACTGCCTCCACCAGCTCGAAGAGTGGTTCATGCGCCTCACCGAGTACAAGTTTGATTTGATGGCGACCGTCCGCGATTACGACAAGGACTTTTCGTGGATCTTCGCCATCAAGCTCTTGCTGCTCTCCGACCACATGGACATTCTCAAGAAGACGCTCTTGTTCCTCTACAACGTGCTTCCGATGCTGCCCGACACGCTCCGGACGCTCATCATGCGCGTCCTCCTGCACCGCCATTTTGAACTCTTTCTGCATTGGCAGCGCGACGTCCGGCGCTTCTACCAGCATGTGCTCGTCTACCGACTCTGCCCGGGCGCCCACCGCGTCTTCCTCTTCTCGATGACCGATAGCTTGCTCGCCAAAGTGGACGGCGAGCATGAACTCAGCTTCTTCAACTACGACGCGCTCGCACCGGGCATGGAGAGCCTCCTCGACGACGAGCGTGCGAAATGGACCTTCTTTGACGTCCTCATTCTCTCGCTCTGTCTCCGCGAGCGCGAGCGCGCGCACGAGGCCAATAAAGAGCAGCGCCGCGCCGCCGACCTCGCGGCGGCCCGTGTTGCGACGCTTCAGAAAGACTTGCACAACTGCTCGCAGAGCCGCGTGAGTGCGTCGTTTGCGCGCGAGTGCATGTCGGCCAATGCCACCACCGACGTCGAAGAGAAGCTCGCGGCCGAAGTCGACCGGCTCCGGTTGCTGCAAGCGTCACTGCCGTACCTGCGCGTGACGCCGCAAGACCACGAGTTTGAGCTGGCGGTGGCGAGCAGCAACGTCGATCGGTTCTTTACGCCGCGCGAGGGCATTGAGTGGAAGCACCTCCAGCAGTATGCGCGCGTCGCACTTCTCGAGTATACCAACGTGCTGCAGTCGTACTATGCGCAGTGCTCGCGGCACCACGCGACCGGTCGCTTTGATGTTGCGCGCTTGCCTCTCGCACCGGAACTCACCTTTTAATCTAATCTTTTGTCGTGTGTACACAATATGTATGTGGAGAGAGCGTCCTTGTTGAAGTAGACAAGAAGAGTTTTTTTGTCGACGTTTAGTCCATGCGCACGACCGCCTCGACGAGCTTGCCAATGTTGTCGTGGACCGACGCGGGTGTGCCAGCGTCATGCATGTAGGCGGGCGCCGATACAATCTTGTTGGTCGCGTCAATGTGGATCTCGTCCGACGCCTTCTCGATCGCGACGGCGCCGAGGGCGTCGACCGCATCGGATGCACCACCGTTCGACCACGTAGCACCCGAGCGCTTGCCCATGGTGAGTTCTGCGCCCGGAAAGAGCTTGGCGCCGAGGACCGGTGCAATGCACATGAGCCCGATCGGCTTCTTGGCGGCGTGGAACGACGAGAGCGCCGACGCCACTTGCGGCTGCACGGTCATGTTGGCGCCGTCAAACGCAAACGAGCTCAGGTTCTTGGCCGCGCCAAACCCGCCAGGCACCACGACCGCATCAAAGTCGGCCACGTCCAGCACGTCCAAGGCCTCGACTTTACCACGCCCAATGCGCGCCGACTCGACCTATTCGTCGTATTGTCTCGTATCGATACCGATCGATAGGAAGAACGTACGAGCACGTTGCGCGACTCGGGGAGGACGTCGCCGGTGAGGTGGTTGATGACATGGTGCTGGGCAATGTTGGGCGCAAACATCGTCACGTTCGCATTGGCCTTGCTCAAGTGGATCAAGCAGCTCACGGCCTCGGTGATCTCGGTGCCATCGTACACGCCGGCGCCTACGCCATACTATCGTTTGATGCTCCTGCGTGCGGATCGCCGGCTTACCGCTGAGGATGAGCGCGACGCGCTTCGAGGGCAGCTCCTGCTTGGGCGCCGAGAGAGCGTTCGTGAGCGCGGGCTGGAAGCGTGTCATGGCATGCTTCACCAACGGTACCGCGGCGAAGCCGACGAGGACAAGCCCGCCAAGTGCAGCACCTCGACGCAACATGTGGCTGGTTCGAATCTGTGGCGAGCGATACTTTTTTGATTTTTTATTCAAGCTTGACATTTGTAGGCTCGATTGCGCTTTAAATGGTATAATATGATTGGACCGCTCGCGAAAAATGGGGCCAATCACGATGCGGCTTTCGTTGACGATCGGCGCAGTCTGATCGGCGCCATTCCAGGCCTGCGTCGTGGGGGCAGCTCTTGGGGACCAGGTACTGGACTTGGCTAAGAGGACAACAGTTTGGTCGTAGCCTACGATCAAGCTATCCTCGTTCGAAACGGATTGCCATCGATGCGGGTCTCAGTCCTAACCTCCCATTTGAACAATTGCTTATTGTTGTATAGCACTTATTTTGCACTACGCAACACATGTGGGCGTTGTTTTTGTCCACTCACAGACGCGACGGCGGTGTGCCACTAGTGAGCGCTTGCAGCTGGCCCCACAGCGACGCTTCCATCGGAATGACACCTTCCGTCACGTGCTTCTTGTAAATGGCGTTGCCGCGCTCGCCGGGGAGCCAGATCGCGTCGACATTGGGCATCTTATCGGCCGTCTTGACACGCTGGAGCACTTGCTCGACGCGCGACGTAAACGCACCCGGCTGCGGATGGAAAAGCGCGGGGTCAATCGCGACAACGCAGCTCGCCCAGTCGTTGGCATTGTCCTTGTCGTGGATCGCACCGCCAGCCAGCGCCGACGAGAGCAGCTCCACTGCAAGGGCCAGCGCCGATCCCTTGTGTCCGCCAAACGGCAGAATCGCATGGACCGCCGCAGGGTCCGTCGTTGTGGCACCTAGAAGACACCTTGAGACGACAGCTTTTTCCATGAAGGGCAAAGCACCATTGACATCGACAGCAACGCCTTCCGGGATTGCGATTTTGGCGATTTTGGCCAAAATGACAGCGTAGTACGAAATGGCCGACGTCGCCAAGTCCATCACGAGCGGCTCCGAGGCGTCCGAGCGCGGGAAGCTCATGGCGAGCGGGTTCGTACCAAAGAGCGGCATCTTGCTGCCCGTGGGCGCTACGAGTTCGGGCGAGCCCGAGAAGACAAAGCCAATGCACCCTTGGCGCGCCACCTCCTGGGCGTAATACCCGATCGCGCCCGTCGACGTGCCTACATGCAAGAACGATGCGTCAACGCCCAGTCGAGCGTGTGGTGCTGCGTACAGTAGTTGCGGCACGTCACGACGCTGACACCCGCCGTCTTGGCCTTGGCGATCGCAACTTCTGTGGCTCGCTGCAGAACGAGCATGCCGCAGTGCTGGTGGCCATCGATGGCCGCCATCGTCGGCGTCTCCCGCGTCGTGTGAATCGGATGCGCCGCCGACAAGGGGCTCTTGTCGAGCGCGTGCGTCACGAGCTTGACGACGCCCTGCGTGTTCCCTCGGAGCTGCGCATACAAGAGGATGCGCTGGATGATTGTCGCCTCCGTTTCCGAGTACCCGAGGAGCCGCAGCGCCTTGGTTGTCTGCGCCGTCAGCTCGGGCACGGGAACCTGCACCGTGGGGGCCATGATGGCGAAATCCAAAAATGATCCGCTAGCTTCGATTGGCTTCCAAATACATACAATTACCTAGGTACAGGCCAGCTGCGGCAACCCTTGGAGCTAATCACACTCAACATATTTTAGTCGCCTCTCGCTAAAGCGATGCTCGCGAGTAGTACAATCGTTCGTCCACGCCAGGACCGCACGCAGCACCTTGCATCCGCACTTGGCGTGCATTAGTATGTGACAGCGCGTGTGGGAGCTACGTGCTTTTGTTGGTCGAGCAAAAGTTGCGTGCGCGTAGCCTCAAGTGCAAATCACCAACGATGGCCGCGCTGGCGATCGTCTTCCTCAACCCCAAGAACGAGGTTCCCGAGTGCTCGTACGATGCAGCCGCGATGCTTCGGCGCGCTGGTATCCCTGACGTCCGTGTCATGTCCATGGAGGCCATTCCCAAGGCGCTGGCGGTAGCGGACCCGGCAACGACATTGTATGTGCAGCCCGGTGGCGGCGACGACGTCGATACGTCGTTTGCAACCTTCTTTGCCAACAACCGGAAGCTCCGACCGTCCGTTCAGCGCTTTGTGGCTGACGGCGGAGTGTACTTGGGCATCTGTCTCGGCGCCTATGCTGCCGGCGTCGAGCAGTTCGACCTCGTCCACGACAAGGACCATGACCCGTTCTTTAGCTTTGACGAGCTCGACGACGACGAAGCGCGGATTGTTCCTGTCGAGTTCAACAGTGCGCGCTATATGACATACCACCAAGGCGGTCCCGACTTGACGCCGATGCTCGACGTTGGCGCCGAGCGGTTTGGGGCGTATGTCGGCCGGCGCACCGCGCCCATCGGTGTCATTCTTCGGTACTGGAGGAGCCCGCGGGGCACGATCGGGCTCTTGAGCCCGCACTTCGAAGCAACCGACGAGTGGGACGATGCGGAACACGGGCGTCGCGCTGGTGACTGCTCCGTGCCTGCCCTCGCCTTTCTGTCGCAGCTGGCGGCCGCTGCTTCCCGGCACCGCGACGCTGCCACGTGTGATGGCGCGAAGCCCTTATGTTTGTAGCAAGACACTGCATCCATTTGCAGAAAACAATTTGTTTCCAGTGTTTTTCTAGCATTACTCTCAGCCGCTTCTTCTATGAGCTGCGTCCTCTGTTGATCGCACATAACATTGCTTACAGTGTATCCAACAACACAGTAATTGCACTGGTTCGCCACCACGCGCGATCTTTTCTTGCTGGTAACGATCCCGACACTGCTACTGACACTGCTATCAACCTCATCGCGCCGTGACGCACAGACTGCTTCTGTGACCGCTGATTGCAGCGGACCGTACCTCCACGTTATACCACCGAGTAGGACTCGCTGCGGACTGAGAAACGGGTTTCAAGCATCGCCCACAATCAATGTCCTGCAGATATACACAGGGCTGTATCCAACTCCAACTTTCTTTCTCCCTCCTCGTGCCCATACCACCGTCTTGGAGTCTCTGCGTCCTCGTCGCGTGAGCCCTTGTCAACTGCCCGAGAATTTCTCAAGAAGCCCCTGCAGTATGCTGCACATATTTGCAAAATTCGGCCAACTCACCAACGAGCCAATCAAAATACGTTTATCTTACTTTCCAGCCAATCCGATTCATGTATTCCGTACATTTGCAGGTTTTTGGAAATACGCAGGCCAATTGCGAGTTATTTGAGAAATACACGCTTCCACAGGGTGATCGCAGCGCCACATGGTCCAAAACGTATCTTGCAAGATCGCAACGCGCCACGGTCTGGCTGTACAAGCTATTAGTCTGGCGTGCGGTCTGGCTTGCGGTGGCGGCGCCAACAAACGGCGGTGCGTTGGCGGCACATGGCCTCCAGATCGTCGCCCGGTATTCACATCGACGTTGGTCACGCTGCATACACTGGTTGTCGCAGCATCCAGTGGTTGGGAAAGAAGATCCGTGAAACGTTCGATGGAACATTGCGCGTTGTGGTCCTTCGAAGGCGTCATTTCCAGACCGACGGTAGATGAGCGAAGAGTACCGCGTCGTGGTCGTCAAGGCGACCAACCTCGTCGGCAACGACGGCTTTGGCGCCAACAAGACGTCCGACCCGTTCGTCGAGCTCTCGTACCTCAACAGCAACTACGAGCCGCTCAAAAGCGAGACGCGCAAGACGCGCGACGTCTCCAAGACCATCAACCCGCTCTGGAACGAGACCTTTGTCATTGGGAGCGACACGGACCTGCGCACGGTCACGTACCTCGCCTGCACGGTCTACGACAAGAACCTGCTCAAGAACGTGCCGCTGGGGCGCGCGCTCGTGCCACTCGGCGTCATTCGGAGCGGTGTCATGGCTGGCGGCTCGTTTCAGCACAAGTGCACCGTCGAGAAGTTTGGCAAAATGCGCTTCGCGACCGGCGACTTGTTTCTCGAGTTTACCGTGCATCATCACGGCGCGTCGGCCGTCGCCGCGCCGGCAAGTGGCGACGAGCAGACGGCGGCGCCACCGACGGGCCCGCCCAACGTGCTCCACGTGACGATCGACTCGGCGACGGGGCTCCCGGCCATGGACATGGGCGGCACAAGCGACCCGCTTGTCGTCATCACGTGCAACAAGACCAAGCTCAACACGACGACGAAAGCCAAGTGCGTCGCTTGCATGTGGAACGAGTCGTTCAAGTTCCCGGTCACGGACGCGACCCAAGACGTCTTTTTGTGGTGGAAGACTTCGACGTGGCCGTCAACGACTTTATGGGCCAAGCCAAAGTATCCCTCGAGGCGCTCGGCGACATGAAGCCGCGCACGGTCACGCTCGACCTCCTCGACAAGAAGTTTCGGAAAAAGAAGGACCTTGGTACGCTCACGGTCACGCTGCGCTGGGTCTACTCGGCCAATGTCACGGACGTCGTCGCGTCCAACAAGAAGAAGGCCGGTGACATCTTTTCCAAGATTGGCAACGCGCTCATGGGCAACCCGGATGTACGCAGCAGCATCGCATCGAAAGGATGTGGGATGCTCACGATCCATGCATATATCCTAGGCGGGCGACGACGACGAGGAAGGCATCGACGCGGACGCGGAAGACGACGCGCCCAAGAAGAGCGACGAAGAGCTCAAGAAGGAGCAAGAAGAGAAGGAAAAGGCGATGCAGGAAGAAAAGAAAGCGCTCGAAGACATCAACATCCAGTCGGGCGACTACTCGGTACAAGTCCATGTGATTGAAGCCCGGGATTTGGTGGCGAAGGACGCGACCGGCACGTCCGACCCGGTCGTGTACGTCAGCGTGCTCGGCCAGGAGCAACACACAGCCGTCAAGAAGCAGACGCTCTCCGCGGTGTGGGACGACACGCTCATTTTCAACTTTCGCAATTTGGACAAGGACGAAGTCGAGGCCGGAGCGATCAAGCTCAGCATCATGGACGCCAACACGCTCACGCGCGCCGAGCTCATTGGCGAAATTCAATTCGACGTCTCGTTCATCTACTCGAACCTCAACCACCAAATCTGCAACAAGTGGCTCGGCCTCATTGCACCCAACCAAGAAGGTGTCCAGGGCTACCTTCGCGTCTCGATCACAATCGTTGGGCCTGGTGACAAGTTTGTGCCACCGCCGCCGGTCGGCCCCGACAGTGCAGGCCTCGACGCCGTCATGATGCCGTCGAGCGTCAAGCAAGAAGTCAACTTTCTCGTGTGCCGCATTCACGTCGGCGAGCATCTACCGCCCATGGACAGCCTCCTCGGCGGCTTCAAGCAAGGCCTCGACGCGTACGTCCAGTGCTCGTTGGGCAATACCAAGCCGATCCGAACACGGGTGAAATCCAAGAGCGGCGAGCGCCACCAGCTCAACCCGGCTTTCAACGACGAGCTCTGGCTCGTTTTGCACGAGCCCAGTTTGGCCAACCAGATTGTGGTCTGCGTCAAAGACTGGGACAAGGTCGGGAAGGACGAGGTCGTCGCGCACTCGTACCAATCCCTGCGCGTCATCAAGAAGCTCGGGGGGCGTATGGGGCCCATGTGGCTCAACTTGTACGGCGCGCCGATCTCGCACGCCAAGGGCAATGTCCTCTCGGGTGACACGGTCAAAGAGCAAATGAACACGTTTCCCGACACGGCCACGTTTTACCGCGGCCGGATTCTCGTCACGTTTGAGATCCACGCGAACGACAAGAAGCTCGAGGAAGTCAACCAGCGCGTCAAGGCAACGCCGCTGCCGCACCACGCGTACCCCGAGACCGCCCTCTACCGGCTCCGCGCGTTTATCGGTCTTGGCTCGGACATTCCACAGATCACGTCGCTTGCCTCGGGCGCGACGCGCAAGTCCAAGATGCAGATTGTGGTGACGTGCGGCCTCAACTCGCTCGAATTTGAGCGGCGGGAAAACAATAAGGGCGTCGTGGTCTGGAACGAGCTCAAGGAGACGGACAACCTCGTCTTGCCGCGGGACCCGACCCAGATCCCCGACATTTTCGTGTACCTTTGCAAGGGCAAGGTCGACGGGAAGCTCTCGACGCGCAAGCAGGTCGCGTACAAGCGCTACTCCGCCAAGGACCTATTGGAGAAGAACATGGTGTCCGAACCGGCGTGGGTGACGCTCAAGGAAGACCCGGCCGTCGATGCGCTCAAGGACGAGGTGTTTCCGGGCAACATTTTCCTCAACCTCGGTTTCGGCCATCTCGTACGACGTGACGACGCTAAACGAGCGACTTGTAACTTTTGAGCTGGATTAGGACACGTCAACCGCGACGGTCGATGTGTGGAACCGCGTCTGCAACCAAGAAATCTTGGGTACCCGACTCAAGTACCAAGTCCAAGTCAACGTCTTCCAGGGTCGGCAGCTACCGGCACTGGATGACAATGGGCTCTGTGACCCGTATGTCAAAGTGCGTATGTGCGGCCAAGAAGAGCGTACAGAAGTCAAAAAGAAGACGCGCGACCCGCTGTATTACCAGACGTTTTGTTTGACGTCGACTTGCCGCCCGTCGAGTACATCCAGTACTCGCCTCAGGTATACTTTCTTGTTCTTGTAGACGATCGTTCATCGCGACTAGGTCATTTTGCGCGCGATGGACTGGGACATTGGCATTGGCGACTCGACGCATGATTACATGGGCTCGGCGTTTATCTCGCTCAGCCAGGACCACATCCGACGCCCCGATGACCAGCGACCGCTGCCCGTGCCGCAGTGGTATGGCCTCCTCCAGCAAGAAGCGGGTGACACGGAAGGCGCGATCCTCGCATCCGTCGTCGTCATCAAGAAGGACACACCGGACATGATTCTGTCGCCGCCACGCCCGATCGCGCCCAAGATGATCACGGCGTACTTGGAGATCATCGTGCTCGGTCTCCGGGACATGCGTCCGTTCCAGTTCCTTCCGATCCAGCTGCCGTTCATCGAGTTCACGCTCGGCGGCAAGTCGCATGCGAACCAAGAGATGAAGACGGAGACGTCCAAGCGACCGACGGGCGACAACCCCAACTTTCTCCAGCGCATCGTCCGCGAGGTCGAGCTCCCGGAAGATTCGCTTTTTGCGCCGATGCTCAACATTATGGTCCGCGACACGCGTCTCGGTGGCTGGCTCAAGCCAACGATCGGGAATGCGTCCATCGATGTGCGTATTTGTGATCCCTTTCCAACGAAATTGCTGATGGGATTTGATGCCGGCGTAGATGACCACCAAGCTGCCGTGGGGCCAAGGCTACATTCCACCGCAGACACCCGACTTGGGTTGCGTGGCCAACGCCGCACCTGACGACGACGACAACGACGACGAGATGGACTTGAGCCCCGACGCGCCACTGCTCAAGGACCATGCCGGCAAAGGCGAGAATGGCGCGGGTGTCTTTGGTGCCCTCCACTCGATGAACATCGCGATCGACCTGGAGAACCCGAGCTTGCTCACCGAGACGGCCATCTCGGACGAGTCGCCGTCGCCCATGATGCGGCGCGCGAGTTCGGTCCTGAGCTCGCCAACCTCGGACGACGTAGTCGAGGACGACGAAGGCGCGGACGAGTTTGAGATCAAGAAGAGAAAGTACATGAAGAACCGCGACGAGTACAACGAAGACCTCGAGTCGGCGGCACTGAGCTCCAAGCCGTTCGAGACGTATGCGCTCACGATTGGCCAAAAGAAGCGCAAAAAGTCGGTGCTCGATATCCTCAGCGTCGGCAAGCTCAACCCGTTCAAGCTCGTCGGCAACACAATGAACTCGGTCAAGAAGGTTGCGGGTCTCGGCGGCGCAAGCGGTGGTGACGGCGAGAACGGGCTTGGCACGTTCCACATTGCGGGCATCTTCAAAGGCCTCGTGCGCGTCATGCGCCGCGAAGACGAGCCACCGCTCGTCGACATGCAAAAGCTCCTCAACCCGCAGCCGTACGCGCTGCGTGTGTACGTTCTGAACGGCTCGAGCTTTGCGCCCATGGACCCGAGCCTCGATGGCACGCCCGGCAAGTCGGACCCGTATTTGATCCTGCGCCTCGGGAAGGACAAGATCAACGACCGGAAAAACTATATCGAGGACGTCGTCGACCCCGACTTTTACAAGCTGTACGAGTTTCACTGCCAGTTTCCCGGTGTCGCCATGCTTCAAATCGACGCATTCGACCACGACATGATTGGCGGCGACGACCTCATTGGCTCGACGCGGATCGATGTCGAAGACCGGTTCTTTGATAAGCACTGGCACGCGCTCGGTCACACGTTCCAAACCACGAAGCGCTGGGGCCCCAAGCCCGTCGAGCAGCGGACGCTCACGATTCCGACGTCGCGGGCGCCGATGGGCCAACTCAAGCTCTGGATCGACATTTTGACGCCGAAGGAAGCCGTGAACTTTCCACCGGTCGACATTGCGCTGCCGCCGCCGCGCGAGTTTGAGCTGCGCGTGGTGGTATGGAAGACCAAAGAGGTGCCGAACGCAGACGAGATTACGGAAATGAACGACCTCTTCGTGCGCTGTGCGCTGGAAGGCAGCGACCACCAGGACACGGACATCCACTGGCGCGCCAAGAAGGGCAAGGCGAGCTTCAATTGGCGCATGAAGTTCAAGGTGCTCCTCGGGCACAAGCAGCACAACTCCAAGTTTCCGTACTTCAAGATTCAAATGTGGGACAAGGACGTCTTCTCGGCCAACGACTGCATCGCCGAGGGCATCCTCGACCTGCAGCCGCACTTCAAGAAGGTGTGCAAGCTCCAAGCGCCGTACCAAGTCTTTCAAAACAAGACGCCGCGGCCAAAGGAGACGGCGAGCCAAGCCCAGAACAACGACGCGATCCGGTCCATCAAGGAAGCCACGGGGCTCTTTGACACGGACCCGACCGACTCGAGTTGGATCAAGATGGAGCGCATGAACCGCGAGACAGGCGTCAAGGACCCGATGGGCGCCGTCTGCATCAGCATGGAGCTCGTGCCGATCGAGAAGGCCAAGACGATTGCTGTCGGGTACGGCCGGAGCGACCCGAACAACAGCCCGTTCCTGCCGCCGCCGGCCGGCCGTCTCAAGTTCAGCATGAACCCGTTCTACGTCTTCAACGAGCTCCTTGGCCCCAAGATCTGCCGCCGCGTCATGTGCGTCGTGTGCTTCGTCGCCATCGGCGTCATCATGTACTTTGCGGGGCCCATTATCAACCTCCTCATCGTCATCCTCAAGTAAAGCGTCGTCTAATGCATCCATCATTCCCTTTTGAACTTGTGTGCGCTGCGTACCTTCGCTGCTGAAACACATTCTGCCGAGTGCGCACTGGGAAGCAGGGAAGAACCGCCTTGCATGGTTCGATGACCTCATGGGAAACCAAAGAGAAGGCAGCTCTTACGGGGCTGGAGCTCCATATTTCCTGCGTGTACAGAAGAATTGCCGCGACCAAAGATGGTGTGGAACGGAAGTCGAAGGCTCGAGGCTATAGGTAGGTAATGGGACGGGTGGTCTTGGTACACAAGCGCAGCCGCCTTTAAGGTCTTGCATGGGAAATCCAAAAGGTCGGGTTGGCGGGAACCAAGAAGTCGCAGCGTCAACCGGTTCCATCCAATCGGATCACAACGTTCAAGTGACCGTATTTTGTATGCGATGGCGCTCAGCGAGCGGAAACTTGGGTTTTTTGTGGATTGTACAGGTCACGCAACCGCTGGGAGGTTTGGACTGCGTGTAGTTTTCCAGACCAGGTGCATGAAGCACCAGTGAAAGGCGCGGGATGAAGATGACCTCGAGCGCCCCGCGGACGGACGCTGCCGGTACACGACCCGATGGACCTGCCCGCAGCGACGGTACAGCGCATGTAGATGCGCCCCCCCATGGCGTCCGCGCGATCCGCCGGACGCTCGCGCACCAGAAGCACGAGCGGCGCCTCGAGCGCGAGATGAAGCGCGAGAGACAGGCGCTGGATGCGAAAGCGTCGCAGTGGCAAGACCACGTGCGTCTCAAGAAGAAGATGCGCAGCCTCCACGCCGTCACGAACGGCGCGATGATGCTGCAGTGCTTGACCATGGCCCAGCCGCTGTCCCGGGCGGCCAAGCGGCAGCAGATCCAGGCCATTGACGCGGCCAAGATGAGTGCCATCGAGCAGATTGAAAGCCTCCCGACGCTTTCTTCGCAGCGACGCCGTCGGATCCGGTCGTTCGAGTCCAAGATGCGATCGGTGGTCCGCTGCCCGTCGCTGCCGCTGCTCGCCCCTGTTGAGCCCGTGTCCCGCGCCAAGAGGAAAGTCGACGTGAACCCTCTCTTCTACCTCTATATGTGGCAAAGCATGGAGCGATATAGCAAGCCGCAGCTCGAGCAGATGCTCTTGCACCCGGCGGACCTGGACCTGCTCAACAAGCACACCGAGCAGTGCCTCGAGACGATCCTCGAGTGCGGCCGGCACTCGGCCGGCCTCCACCTCACGCACGCGGCGCCGTTCTTGCACGAGATGGCGTTCGCTGCGCACGTCGTCGGTGCCCACGCGTACGCGCAAACCGAGTTGCGCCAGCCGTCGCTTCTGTACCCGCTGCCGATTTACGAAAAGTCGGTCGTCAGCAGCAGCTGCAAAGCGATCCGGCACAGCCTCGTCTTCTTGCCGTCGCACTTCCAGGACGACGACAACCGGTTTCCGGACCTCGCCGAGCTCGTCGACGCCACGGTGCGCGCGGCGCCCGAGATCATGCACGAGGTCGCACGCTGGACGCAGCCCGTGCCGCCGATGACGACGCTGGCAGAGCTTGTCGCCGAATTCCAAGACGCTGCGGGCAACCTCGAGCGCCTCCTTCTCGAGTCACCGTCGTGCCTCGCGTACGTTTCCAACGCGGTCAAGGCCCTCTGCGTGCACCTCTTATCGATCGTCGAGCGGGCGCTCCTCGCGCAGTGGGCAGCGTGGGCCCGCGACATGCCCGAGTGGTTTGTCTCCAACCGCCAACACATGCACCAGCTCCCGCCGCCGTCGGCGTTCCTCGCCGATGCGATCGCTGCGTCGATGCCCAAGCCCGTGCACGTGCGGCCGGACGCCTCGGCGCGGGACCGCTGGCTCACGTCGCACGTCGAGCACTTTACGATTGTCAACGCGCGTTGCTACCTCCTCGACGAGCAAATGCAGACCAAGTACCGCGACGAGATGGTCGCGCACGCCGCGACGCTTCGGTACATTGAGTACGTGCGCCTGGATGCGAGCGTCAACATGGAGTGGCCGCCGACGATGCGCTTGAACGAGCGCTTGGCCGAGGCGGCCGCGCGCCTCGATGTGCTTGCCAAGCAGTTTATGCTCCACGAGTGGTGCGTCTCGTTCATCCAGAGCCAAATTCGACATCGCCACACGCGGCAAACGAACCCCAAGCCCATGAAGGAAGAGACCCCGGATCTACCCCCTGTATTGACGCCCGAAGACGCGGTGCCGACCACGGTCCTTCATGACGAGCACAGTGAGGAGGAGCATTATGAAGACGACCACGCAGACGAAGAAGACGACGCACAGCGCGATGCGGACGAGGAAGATGCGACGCGCGACGATGACGACGACGATGACGATGATGCTGACAGCGAGGTCGATCACAACGCGTTTGCAGTCCCCCACGTCGTCGACAAGGAGGATCCCACGGACGAAGACGCAGACGCCAATGACGATGCGGCGACTGGTCTGACCACGGACAGTCCATTCGACGACCGTCATGACGACGACGATGGTGTTGTCGAGGACGTGGCCGACACGATCGAAGATGATGTCATGGCCAGCGGCAACGAGGCGGACAGCAGTGCCGACGCAGTGATCGGTGCCGATGACAACATCGGAGCCGACGTTGAGATTAGTCTTGACGACGCCAACGACGAGATTGCGGGTGACGTCGCTGCCAACGATCCGGAGGCCGAGCTTGCCGCAGCGGACGACGCCAGCGTAAACGCTGCTATGGGCGCCGACGACGTGCCGCAGTCGGAAAGCAGCCGTGCCACCGATGCCGAGCCTGCCGTCTGCGGCAACGACCAAGACGACGCACCGTTCACGGCTCCAGCAATTGTCGAAGAGCCTTGCATCGCCCACGAGTCTTCCAAGAAGGTCAAGAAGAAGGCCAAAAGTGGGGGTGGCACGCCACGTCGCCGGTACCCGCGCCGGTTTACGATCGATTTGACCAACGAAGACGACGACGAAGAAGGTAGCTCGGACACCGCCAAGGAGAGCGAGGATCCGGACCTGGAAGAAAAGGCGCCACCGAGCGCGTTTGTCGAGACGCCGAGTGACGACGAAGACGATCAGCCGCTCTCGATGCTCAAGCGGTCGGCGCGGGCGGCGACAACCGACGACGTCCGTTTCGTGCTCGTGTCCGACACGACGATCTTTGAGACTGCGAGCGACGAGAAGGCACCCGTGCGCACCGACTCGGACGACGAGGTCGCCAAGCCCCGGCGCAAGCGCAGCATTGGACACGCGCCGCTTCCGTCGAGCAAGCGTCCGTGCGACGAAGCGACGGCGCGCGGCCGGTTCCGTCCCAAGCCCAACGCCCAGATCGACTTGTTGTGCCAGCAAGCCATGTCGCGCATGCTGCACACGATCGAGACGAAGCTCGGGTGCCCCGGCATGTCGTGTGGCCAGGCCTTCACCTGCCTCCGCTGCAAGCATTGCGCCAGTCACTGCACGTGCCGACCGGCGCCCGCGTCAGCCGTCCCCAACTTTGTGCCCGTCGATCGTCTCCGCAACGAGCAAGAGTATGTGTTTCAAGCCGCCCGTGCGCGCGTGCGCCGGCGTCTCCGCGTCGTCGAATCGGCGGCATCGCCGGCCGCGTCGTACACCAAGTGCCTCGACGGTCCGCAGCTCTGGTCCTCCCGGCGCATCGTGGCGCTTTGGAACGCGACAAAAGACGCGCACGGTGTCCTCGGTGTGCCCAAGCACGCGTCGTGGGGCACGGTCAAGAATCAATACCGGACGCTCGTGCTCAAGCTGCATCCCGACAAGAGCCGCAGCACGCCCGAGAAGGTGTCGGCGTTCGTTGCCGTCACCACGGCGTACAAGCGCCTGCGCAGTACGTTTCAGGCGCCATGATCCTCCTCAGTAATGCATCATCGTATCGCGTAACAAGAAGAAGAAGAAAGCGAATTGCATGCGAGCTTAGTTGTCATGGCCTGTCTGGAGATCAAGTGCGGCGGCCGCGAGCACGGTCTGATGTGCTGTGTCCGCAATGCCGAGGAAGTTGAAGTCGTCTTCGGCCAGCCCCGTCTCCCGGAGAAAGTCGAGCGTCGTGAAGCCCTTGGCCTTGAACGCCCCAGCGTACTGCTCCATGTGCAATCGTCGGAGCCAGCTGTAGACTTCGTCGTGGAGCGAGACAGGTGACATGGGCGGGGACTTGGGCGGCGCGTGTTTCGCATGCGTTGCCACTGCGATCGCTTGGTCGAGGATCGCGAGCCAGCTCTGGAGCTCAATGGTCGACGTCGCCTGGAATTCCTTGCGCATTGCGCCTTGGACGAGCACAAACCTCCGGTTGGCCTTCTAGAAGGCGAGTTGAGTATCGAGACAAAGGCCTCGGGCAGGGACCTTTTTGAGTTTGCAGTCGGCGAGCGCCAATGTGTGCTCGGGCGACGGCGCAAAGCTGTCGTTGCCGCGCAGCTTGTCGTAGATCTTCTGCGACGTGTAGTACGTCAACGTCGAGTCGGCAATGACCACGTAGCGCTGGCGCCACCGACGCAAGCCGTGCGCCGCACGCTTCAAGAGGGCGCCGGCATGCGCCGGTGGCTCGTCCAAGTCCAAGTCGACGGCCGGCCGCACGGCAACGCTAAACTCGGTCTCGTCGAGCATTTCAGGGCTGCACTCGACGTTGTTGTCGTCGTCGTTGCGGAGGTCGGCCAAGAGCTCCGTGAGCCACTCGACGACCTACGTACGGTGTGTGAGGAAAAGACAGTCGAACGAAGGCGACCGACCTCGCCAGCGTGCGGGCGGTCGGATGGCTCGAACGACGTGCAGTGCTCTGCTAGCAGCGCAAAGGACACGGGGCAGCTCGATGGTGTGACCCGCCGAAACTCGTTCATGTCGATGCGGAACTGCTGCGCTGGCGTCCGCGGCAAGAAATCATCGACGCCCACCTACACCGATATAGATCGCTCGACGGGCTGGCATGGATTCGTACGTGGCGAAGGCAAATGAGCTCCATGATCACGACGCCGAGCGAGAAGATGTCGGCGTGCTCGCCGTACGCTTCATCAAAGTGGATTTCCTAGCGCATAAAGGCTCAGGCGAAGAAAGCGACGCGGTGACGTACCGGCGCCATGTACGCGTCCGTGCCGCAGAGCGACATGCGCCGACGCGGCTTGGTGCTCGTGTCCACTTGCGCTTCGCGTGCAAAGCCAAAGTCGCATAGCTTGCAGCGGCGATCGTCGTCCAGCTACGCATATCCATGAGTCGAATGCATTTGCGAGTGGGCGAAGTACGAGGAGGTTGGCCGCCTTGATGTCGCGGTGGATAAAGCCATGGTCGTGCAAGTACGCGAGGGCCTCGGCGGCATCGAGGGCGATCTGGACGCGCTGGTACCACGTGACGGGCGCCGCCTTCTTGAGGAGTTTGCTCACGTCGCCGCCCTTCAGATACTCGGTGACGATCCAGACTTCGTCGGGTTGGTTGACTTGGCCGACAAAGCGCAGCAGGCGCGGGTGCTCGAGCTGGCGCAAGATTGCGATCTCTCGCGCAATGTAGTCGTTGATCTGCGGGTCGCGCTTCTGGCGCTTGATCGCGACAGGCGCGCCGTCGTACGCGCCGGCAAAGACCTTGGAGAAGGCCCCGCTGCCGATGAGCGGGCCGAGCGCGAGCCGCTTCGCATGCAGGTCGGTCGCCGTCTCCTGGTTCTCCGGTGGCATCTGGAATGTCCGTCGCAGCTGTCGGCGCAGCTTCTCCGCCCACATCGGTCGTTTCGCCATCTAGCTACTCGGCAACTTTTGTTCCGCCGAGAATTCGGTCGTTCGTTTTCAATCCACTGTCTTTCCAGCGTTTTCTACAGGCACTTTTATTACACTGTTACTTCTCACCAAGCACGGCCATGGGCGTCGTTGTGAGATTCAGGAGGTACGACAAGTTGAGTGTCAAGTGCGTGAGCATGCCATCGCTGCGACCCACGAGCGCGCTGTACTCGTCGAGGCTAATGCACCCGTCCGCGTCGACATCGACGTCGGCGAACGTGCGCTCGATGATGAGTGCGACTTGGTCGTTCGTGAGCAAAATGCTGTTTTCCGAAATGCTCGCGAGGAGGACATCGTGGACGTCGGTCTTGGAGAGCTTCCCGTCGCCGTCCAAGTCCATGATCGCAAACGAGACTAGTCATGCGGTCAGCAGATTCTGTACGATACAGCGTTTGCCTACACGCAATCTTCTCGGCGAGCGGTGCTTTCGTCGAGAGGAGCGTGACGACGTGCGTAAACTCGTCAAACGAAATGAGTCCGTCCTTGTTCGTATCCATGAGCGCAAAGATGCGGTCGACATACAGCGACTCCTTCTCGGGAAGGCCAAGCACGCCTTGAAACTTGCGCACGTCAATTCCTGGTGCTCCCGGCTCGCTCGAGATGGCACCGCCGTCCATCGCCCGGCGGAAGTGGCTCCCGAGGATCTCGAGCTCATCGGGCGCGAGGCGCGTCTTCGTCTGCGCTGCCGCGAGCACGCGCGGTGTGAGCACGGGCGTCGGTGGCGCCGTCTCGACGACGACGGACCCCGCGGCGCCCATTCTTGGATGCGCGTATTTATTTCAATGCACACTTGGTCATTGTATGCTAATATGATTGTATTAGAAAATAGAAACGGCCGCCGTTTCGACACGGCGGGTCGCGTTCTAAACGCTGTAAAATACAGAATTTCAGATCTACGCTCGCGATGGCATCTGTGCATCCAACGCGACTTGACCAGGTACTAGACTCCGGCACAGAAAAATGACTCGAGTAAACCGGTCTACACTTTCTTGTACGCGTCGGTGGGGTGGCGCACTACTGTAGTGGTTGCTTGGGACACGTGCGCAAGTGCTTTGATCGCATCTGGAAGGATGTCGAGCGTTCTCTGACGCACTTGGTGTTGGCACGGGCGGGCTGAGAACGTGTAGCTTCTTTTATATCGCTACCTGGTACCTCGCCAGCAAGCGCAACGATAAGTACATAGTATCGGTAGTACGTTGGAGCGGCTGGATCGAGCGGTCTTGCCAAGCGGTACCAGTCTTGCAAACCGGTTAGAATGATGCCAACCGGATAATGCCAAGTACGGTATTTGGCCAACACTCCGGATTGCACGCTCCGGAAACGCGGACCGGCAACTTTGCAAAAGTCGGACGTGTGGCCGATGAACATGATGGACCTGTCGCGCCAGTCGTCCCAGGGAGGGCAGAGCCCACCGGTGGGCGGCCCCGGGAGCGGTCTCGGGTCGGAGCAGCTGTATCACCTCGTGCTGGAGCTCTCGGTGCCCGAGCAGCGCGAGAGCGCGCTCTTGGAGCTGAGCAAGAAGCGCGAAGAGTTTCCGGAGCTGGCGCCGATCCTGTGGCACTCGTTTGGCACGGTCGCCGCGCTCCTCCAAGAGATCATCTCGATCTACCCGCTGCTGTCGCCGCCGCAGCTCACGGCGCACGCCTCGAACCGCGTCTGCAACGCGCTCGCGCTCCTCCAGTGCGTCGCGTCGCACGCCGAGACGCGGACGCATTTTCTGAACGCGCACATCCCGCTGTACTTGTACCCGTTCCTCAACACTGTGAGCAAGAACCGCCCGTTCGAGTACCTCCGGCTCACGTCGCTCGGCGTCATTGGCGCGCTCGTCAAGATCGACGACACGGACGTCATCAACTTTCTCCTCCAGACCGAGATCATTCCGCTCTGTTTGCGCATCATGGAGGCGGGCAGCGAGCTCTCCAAGACCGTTGCGACCTTTATCGTGCAAAAGATCCTGCTCGACGAGATGGGCCTCACGTACATTTGCCACACGCCCGAGCGCTTCTACGCCGTCGGGTCGGTCCTCTCCAAGATGGTCACGACGCTCGTCGAGACGCCGTCGACGCGGCTCCTCAAGCACATCATCCGCTGCTACCTCCGGCTCTCGGACAATGCGCGCGCCAAGGAGGCGCTGCGCCAATGCCTCCCCGAAGTGCTCCAGAACCACACGTTTGACGATGTGCTCAAGGAAGACTTGACGACGAGCCGCTGGCTCGCGCAGCTGCTCTACAACCTCAGCGACAACAGCAACCCCGTGGGCGCCAACTCGTTTGCCAACATGGCCAACCAGCGCTAGACTCTCGACTACTGCCTTCAATCCAAAAGTAACACCCAACTACAATACACTGCCCCTTAAGACGCTTCATTCCTCATACGCAGCGTTCAAGAATGCTGCATATAAAAGTTGATCAAGACGTCTCATGAACCAAGTGAATCGTCCCTTCTCTTGACTACGCAGTGCACGAGATCGATGGTAGCAAGGCATGTGTCCTTGGTCAAAGCACCGATGGCGGTGTCTTGACGAGTGGCAGTTGGCATTTCGGACGAGAGAGGCCGCGATGCAAAACACGCATTCGATGCGGGCCGGCACTAACGCGTTGTGCCGGGTAACAGCTGCGCGAGGCGACGATGGCTGCACTCGTGAAAACTCACGGAACCCAGTTCTATGCGATCGAATTCAAGTCTCACGTCGCTTGCAAGCTCATGACTCCCTTGCGAGCGCCGAGGTATAAAAGCCCACGATCAACCAGGGGTACGTAAATCTATGTACCCCTGCTCCCAACCTCCTCCTCTTAACCGGTGGGACCGACGACTCGCTGCTCTCAGAGTTTAATACGACACCCATCGGGCCGGCGACAATGAGGGGCACGCGGGAAATGGCTCTTGGTGGTTTGATGCAAGCCCAACATGTAGAACAAGTAAATGGGTTTTACGACCAGACATGATCTCGGCGCTCGGTAGAGAGTGGCTGAAGCATATCTCCTCGTGTTAAAGCAGACAGCTTTGTCTCTTCCATCTAGTGTCGTCGGCGTAAGAACGATGGTTGAAGTGGGTCTAACGTTAGTCGTTTTCGGAACCGGTTGAAGCGTGGACGGTCGGCGCGTCTGATTGGCTAAAATGCAGCGCTTCGCTTCCGAAGATCTCAAGCCCAATACATAGCGGTCACCACAGAACCGCAACGGCAGCAGGAGCATGATGGTAGACGACGGGGCCGGGCGCAGCGCGTCCGAGACAAGCGCGCTCTTGCCAGCGCTGGGCATCAAGTCGGTCGAGCCCGAGTTCCGGCGCTCGTTCAAGAGCAAGCGCCGGGCCTTTCTGCACGAGGCGCGTGCGATCTGGAAGATGGCGTGGAAGGTCTCGCTTGTGACCGTGTGCCAGACGTCGCTGCCAACGATCAGCGCAGCGTTCCTGGGGCACCTCGGCAACGACGAGCTCGCGGGCAGCGCGCTGGCCAACATTTGGATTTCCGGCGTCCAAGTTGTCATCTACGGCTTTGCCGTCGCCCTCTGTACGGTACGACCACGCTTTGCCGCATCTTGACGCTCATCATGGGCGAGTAGCTCTGCGGGCAAGCGTATGGCGCCGAGAACTACGAGCTCGTGGGCATTTGGCTCCAGCTTGGTATCGTCTTCTTGACGCTCTTTTCGATTCCCGTGTGCATTTCCTTCTTTTACGTCGACGTGATCCTCGCGGGCCTCAGCGACGACGTCGTCGTGCTGCAGTTTGCAAGCACGTACGCGAAATGGTCGGCGCTGAGCATTTGGCCGCAGTGCGTCTACTACGCGCTTCGGTACGTCCCATGGCGTCGCTCTATTATGATGATGATGCCTCTGCATGTGTAGGCAGTACTTCAGGCCCAAGAGATTGTGACACCGGCGACCGTCATCAACGTGCTCAGCGTCTTTGTGTGCATTGGCGCCAACTACGTGTTGATCTTTGGCATCCCCCCCTACTTTGACGGGCTCGGTTTTATCGGGTCGCCATTGGCGCAGTGCATTGCGTCGATTTTCCAGCCGCTCTCGCTCATCCTGTATGCGTGCTACTTCCAGCGGCACCACGAGAAGACATGGTATGGCTTTACGTGGGCCTGCCTCGAGCGCGACCGCGTCAAGCGCTTTCTCCTCCTCTCGATGGGCATGACGATCAACATGGCCATGGACGAATGGGTCTACTCGATCGCGACGTCGCTCGCGTCGTATCTCGGACCCGTCGTGCTCTCAGCCAACAGCATCCTCTTCAACCTCTGGAACCTCGTCTTTGGCGTCTACTGGGGCTTTGGCCTTCCGACCCAAGTCCGCGTCGCCAACTTTCTCGGGTCATATCAGCCCGAGCGGGCCAAGACGACGATGCTCGTGGGCTTTGTCCTGGGCACGGCTGCCAGCGTCGGGTCGGCGCTCGTCGTGTACATCTTTCGGTATCCGATCGTGGCGGCGTTCACCCCCGACGCCGAGCTCCAAGCCACGATCCACTTGGCGCTGCCGATCTTTTGCATTGGCGTTGCGCTCTCGGGCTTGCACCTTGTGCTCGCCGCCGTCGTCGAAGGCATGTCGCTCGCGTCGACGCTTGTGTGCATCACGGGTGTCGGGTCGTGGGCCATCTTGTTGCCAGCTGCGTATGTGTTTGGTATCGTATGGAACCAAGGCCTTCCAGGGCTCTGGTGGGGCAGGTACAGTCTGCGTCCTTGATACTACCTCTGAAAAGGATGTAGTGTGCTCGGGGAGCTCGCCAAGTTTGTCATGATGGCGTTCTTCCTCTCGCGCATCAACTGGGAAGAAATGGCGATCCTCGCCGTCAAAATGTCGGAAGGCGAGCTCGACGACGACGAGGTCGAAGCCGATGTGATCCAACGCATGACACGGTCCATGTCGACGCCGTCGCTCTTGAGCAACCCCGTGCTCTCCAACTTTTCGACGCCGCAACAAGTGCGCCCGTTGCACCGGCTCACGGACGACGAGCGCATGACGCACCTCCTGCACGCCCACCAACACGCGACGCGCAACTATGGCACGAGCGAGAGTTTGTAAAACGACTTGTGCACAAGCATCTTGTTGTTGTTGTTGTTGTTGTCTGCAATACAACGCACACACGCTCGAGTGTCTACGCGTCGTCGTCGCCTTGCTCGTCGTCCGACTCGGTCGCGCGGCCCGCGTTGCGCAAGGCCGCCGCCTCTTTTTGGACTTTCCACTCGTCGAACGGCAATGTCGCATAGCTGAACGGGAACGCGTCGAGCTGGAGGAGCCAGAGCGGGAAGATCGCGTGCTGCTCTTCCTTTTCCATGATTTCGGGGAAGATCTGGTCGTGCTTGAACGCCTCGATGCGCGCGAGCTGCGCGGGCTCGTCAAACTCCAAGCTCGGCCGGTGGTTTTCATTCTTGTCGTTGTACACGTCAAAGTGCGCCTTGGCAAGGTACAAGCCGGCGCTCGGCGCCTTGGGGAGATCCATCTTGGTCTGTTCGAACGCTTTCGAGATCGTTGCGATCGGGGTCGCGCCGCGGATGACGTCGATCATCGTGCCAATCATCTTGCGGATGTGGTGCAAGAGGAAGCTTTGGCCGATCACGCGCATCCGAATCCACTCGGAGCCGTTGAGCACGAACGGCTTGTCGGCCTTGAACGACATGATGTACCGGTTGCACCTACCATGGTTGCGTATCAACACTGGATACAAAAAACATTGGATCCATAGATGGTAGGATGGAATGTGTACTTGGGGCTGTACGGCGGCAGCTTGGACGTAAAGTTGTGAAAGTTGTGCGTGCCTTCGTAGAGCGCCAAAGTTGCTTGGATCTTGTCGTACGTGGCGTCGTCGAGACGGTACTCCTTTTGCTTTTGCCACGCCGCCGGGTCGACAGCGAGGTTGGTAAAGAGCTCGTTTGCGTGCGCGTCCCACGGCTGGTCGTTCGAGACGGCCGACGAGGACGGCGCGGCCGATGGCTGAAACACAAACGTCGGGGCAAGGTACTCGTATGTGCGGCGGTCGCACGAGTTTTTCGCGTTAAAGTTCTTGGTCACCGCGACGACTTCGAGGACTAGGAAGGAGGAGGAGAAGCATGAGGCATATATGAGCATGACGCTGAGTACCGCGAATGTCCTTGGGCAAGAACGAGTTGACCTTGTCGCGGAACTCGTCTTCGGTGCCTTCGACGCACAGCTTGGCACAGACGAGCTGCCCGGCAGCGTGGACACCCTTGTCCGTGCGCGCGGCGCGGTTCCAGCCAATCTACATGACGTGTTGGTCGTGAGAATCATCGATTCACGTAGTCTCGACGACAGACCTTTTGGATAAAGCCATAGTTGCAGCGCGCAATGGCGCCGGCGTTGTACAGCGCTTGCTCGAGCTCGGCCTCGACCGTCTTGACGCCAATGTTCCTACATCCGATGTTGAGCATCTCGCCGCCGACGCCGCCAGCGTACATTTGCATGCCCGAGTACTCGCGGCCACAGTAGGCAATGAGGAGGCCATAGCGGCGCTTCGGGCCCGTTCCGCACTTGTCGGACGTGTCGGTCGGGTCGAGTTGCGCCGCGTACGAGCCGGGGTGGATCGCTGTCGGGAAGTGGTTGCGCCGGTCAAAGTCGTCGTCTGCCGGCTTCTTCGTAGCCTCAGAAGCATCGTCTTCGCCCTCGGCCTCCTTCTTGACCTTCTTGGCCTGCTTCTTCTCGTACCAATGGACGCGCTTGCGCTGCTTCCCGGCCATGCTGCGTTGCTTTTGGATAAGGTCATGAGCGAGCATCCGTATACCGACATCCGTATCCGTAACTCGTACCTAGCGTGCCTTCTTAAGTGCGCTTTCGATCGCCGCAGTAAGAACACGGCAGCGGACACCCGCACTTGACCGGGTCTCATTCAAAATGACTGGTCGAGGCGGGGATGCATATTATAATACACGCCGCATACAAACATCCAATGGTAAATAAACTGAGCGACAAAATGTTTATTGGTGGAGAGTGTGGCTGGTCCAAAGCCTATGGCGGGTGCATGGGCTTTCGCCATTGGGCTTTAGTTTCTTTTGACGTGTAAAGTTAAGCAATGGTACGTGGCCGACGCAGGAAGATGATGCACGTGCATGCAGAAGCTCATGGTGGCTACCGTAGACCTTCTCCCGCTTCGTGACGATCGGCCGTGTGGCTCTCATTAACTACGGCCCCGACGCCGGCAAGCTCGCCACCATCATCGACGTTGTCGACGAGAACAAGTGCCTCGTGGAGGGCCCGTACTCGGTCACGGGTGTCAACCGCCACGTCATCTCGTTCAAGCGCCTTGCGTTGACGGACCTGACGGTCAAGATCCCGCGCCAGGCGCGCGAGGCGACCTTGAAGAAGGCGCTTATCAAGGCCGACACCCTCAACAAGTGGGCCGCTACGGCCTGGTCCAAGAAGATGGAGGCCAAGAAGACGCGCGCGGGTCTTAACGACTTTGACCGCTTCAAGGCCATGATTGCCCGCAAGCAGAAGTCGAGCTTGATCAAGAAGGCCGCCGCCGCCGCCAAGAAGAACTAAATTGCTTTTGCCAGCCACATGGTGATTGAGGATGACCTTCTTGAATGGTAGTAGTCTTGCTTACATTTTGGGCGTCCCACCCGACTAGAATAGCCCTTCCATCCGAGTAGACGCACCTATGAACCTAATGCACGACGTCGAAACACATGCACTTGACTTGACATCCTGACGTCAACGTTGGAAGTTGGACCTCATGGACCATGAGGTCGAACTTCCGAAGCACCATGAGTCATGGTGCTTCGGCTTGATCGACATCGATACCATTCGGCCATGTGCCCTTCGGCCGACCTGGCATGTCTCGTCCGGCGGCAGGCGACAGGGACAGGTCAGGTCACGGCGACACCACAACACAGGCTTGCAACGGAACCATCGAGCTTATAGCCTCGAGCGTCAAGAAGTTGGCATTTGGCCGTTGCGCGCGTCGAGTTCCATAGTCCTGCCACAAGGGCAGCACTAAGGCATAACCCACACCCTTGTAGCACTGAAGAAGCATGAGGAGCTGCAGTATACTTTCCGTGCACAAGTGATGCGCAGTAGACTTGGCATCAACGCACCGACCCATCATCGTCTCTTCAAGTCCATCGCTACCCTGTTATTGACGGAAGGTGGTAGCAGCCTGCCGTAATCCAGTCGCGATGACGGTAGATGATGACGCTATCAACGTCGTCGATTCCAGTCGAGCTCACGTGAACTGAGTGGGCAATGTCAACGACGGCAAAAGCAGAAAGTGACAGAGTCAAAAAAGTAGATTCCCCATTGGTTTCTCTTACATGTCGACAAGAGACATTTAGTTCTTGGCAGCGTGGGCCTTCTTCTGGGCGACACGGGCCTTGAACTGCGAGAGCGAGCGCTTGGCCTGCTTCTTGTACTTGGGGTCCGCCTTGAAGGGCTTCTTCTCGGCCGGCGTGGGGTCCTCGCGGATGGCCTCGTGCACCGAAGCGTACAAGTCCTCCATGTCGTCCGACGTGATGCCAGCCTTGATGTAGTCGGCGAAGTGCTTCTGGTACATCTCCGGGTCATCTTCCTCGAGCTCCTTCATGTGGTTCGAGATGTGGTCGCCGAAAATGCGCTCCTTGTGGACCTCAGCGTCGTACGACTTGGCGTCGCGGTCGTAGCCGGGGAAGCGCTTCTCCGAGTGCGGGATGTCGAGGCCGGCATCGGTGGCACCCTTGAGGGCACCGAAGACACGGTTACCCGTCGAGGTCGAGCGGAGGCCGACGTCGAGGAAGGCGCGGAAGGGGCGCTTCTCGTCGGCGACTTCGGCGACGTAGTACGTGCGGCCGTTGGCTTCCGTCTTGACGACTTCGCCATCAACCTCCGTGTTGCCCTCGTAGTCACCGTCAAGGCCAAGCTTGTTCAACAAGCGGCGGCCGACAAGGAGACCCGTGCAGTAGGCAGCCGGGTAGTTCTTGAAGCCGCACTTGAGGCCGTAGCGCTTGAGCTCATCCGAGTACGCCGAGGCGAGGATCTTGTCGCCGTCAATCTCGGCGTACGCGATCTGGCAGATGACGCGCTTGTTGGTGATGCGCACGACAAGGCGGTACTTGGGCGAGTTGTACTTGTTCTTGTCCTGCGTGATCAGGCGCTTGCGGGCGCGGTAGTCCGTCTTGCCCTCGCGGCGGCGGCGGTACTTGGTCTGGTAGCGCTTGAAGTAAGCCTTGCTCTTGTTCACCTTGACGAAGGCCATGGTTATTCAATGGGGAATTAGAGAATGGAAATAATTGCCAAGCTGGACATGCCAGAGCCACCAATCGTTGATATCCAACCAATCACAGCGTCACCCACCCGGTTAATCGGTACTTTCAGCCAATCACACACCCTCATTTGAAACGCGCTGGCCACACGATTCCCCACCCTGGTTAACCAGCACCACATGGCAGCGCAAGCAGCAGGGCAGGCAGCCAGCATGACCCTGCGCTGCGATGGCCGTCGGGTCCAGCGTACGAAGGCAAGGCGAGCATGCTGCGAGTGTCTACAGCGAACAAGGATGGGCGCGCCCGAGATGGCAACGACCAGCGACTCGAGGTGGTGCCAAAAGGCTGTCGTAGCGCATGGAAGGAGGGTCCTGCATGCATGGTAGCGGGCATGGGCTACGGAACGCAGCAATACGATATGTACCAAGTCGACGTTATGCATACTAAGATCTTACTACGGGTGCTGCTGGAGCTCGGTGAGGCGGCGCTGAATCGCGAGGAAAAGCTTCGACGGTGCCTCCTTGGATGGCGGGACAGGATCGTCGCTTTCGCTTGAGAGGCTCTGGCGCATGAGCGCACCTACCTCCAAGAGCAGATCCCAGCGCGTCTCGTCGCTGACCGTGGACGGTCGGTGGCGTCGGAGGCGCACGTGGAGGTGGTCGCCTTGGCGCTGCTTGAGCACGGGCACAATGAGGACCAGGAAGGCGTCCTTGACGTCGTCGCTAAGGCTCCGGAAGCGAAAGTGACTGCTTTCCTCGTGGCCGTCAATGTCACCCGTCGCAACGTACGAGAGCCATAGCTTGGCGGCTTGCTGCTCGGCGACGCTCGCACTCCAGCTCGTCATGATGTGGTCGACCTCGGGCGAGTGGATGCCAAAGACAGGAGTTGGTCCCACATAACTAGATACACTCCTAAGATCAAGGCGCCCGTAACATGGTGCGTACTTGCTCTGGACCTCGTGCCATCCATACAACTGGTCGTGCACGGCGCGGTGGCACGCGGCGACGGTCTCTCCAAGGGCGTGGGGCGGTGCCGTCGACACGAGGCGCTGGGCCAGCAACACCATCGACCAGATACGCTCGTGTGTCACCGCGTCGGACCAGTCTTCGAGCGCACGACCATGATGCGCCTAGCGAAAGGATCATCAATGTCAAGGGAAGCTGCGACTCAAAGAGACCATCGTCTTGAGAAGGCTCTGCAGCTGGGAGAGGCACTGGACGAGCTTCTGGAAAGGCCCCACAACCTCGAGTAGTGTTGGCACACAGGTCGACCACGGCGCGTTTGCGTCGAGACCTGTCGTGTCGTCGACGAGCTCTGGGGCGGTCGAAGGTGATCGGGACGCTTGTAGGTTGGCGACTTGAGCAACGACGTAGACCATGGCATCGCTCTGCTCTTCTGCGAACGCCGCAAGCTCTGCTTGGCAAAAAGCACGAAGTGTCTTCCACTGGGCGCGCAGCGACGTCGCCGTCTCCACCTTGGCATGCTCGAGGCCTTCGACCTTGGTGCACAAGTCGGCCGCCATGGTCTTGAGTGGTGCTACCTGCGCGAGTTGGAAGGCCGCCCACTCCTTGCAAAGGTGTGCTTGGACGCTCGCCAGCGTCGTCTGGACGTGGTCGTGTGTGAACGCTCGGAGTGCGGCCACGTCGCTTTGCAGCTTCACCTTCTCGCGCAGGAGGGCCGCCAGCGTCGCTGGAACGTCTGAAAAGACCTTGTCCGTCTCGGTCATGACACTCGACGCATCTTGCAACTCTATGCGATGTGCTTGCTTTTGGTCGTGCTGGGCTACCGCGTCCAGCTCCTGCTTGAGGGACTGCACTTGCGACTGCAGCGCGTCCGAAACTCGCCGTACAGCATCTCGGTCTTCGAGGGTCAGCGCTAGCTGCTCTTGCAGCGTATGCTGCTGTAGAAGCAGCAGCCGCGTGTGGTCTTCAAGAGCCTCCTTGGACGCTACGTGGCCGGCCACGACAGTCCGAAGCGTCGTCACTTCGTCTTGGAGCACGTGCTTTTCCAGGAGTACAATCGCGTTGGTTTGCTGCAGACCGAGGACCTCAGCCTCGTGCGTCGCCTGGCGCTCCTTGAGGCTGTTCTGACTCGCGTTCTGGTGCGCGACCAAGGTGGCGCGGCATTGCGCGAGCTCCGCTAGCGCCTCTTCGCGGTACCGATGCGCAAGCGCAAGCTCATCTCGCAAAGCTTGAACTTCGATCGCATGCTTGCGCTCGGCAGCTTCAATGCCAAGGCCATGGTGTTGGCATGGCATGGACTTGGTCTCGTCCAGAGGCTTGGCCGCCAGCTCGTCGCGGAGCGCGTGCACTTGCAGTTGGTACTGCTCGAGCTGCGCCTTGAAGTGGTTGCGCAGAGATGCTGTGTCGGCCTTGGACTTGCTAAGCGCATCTTGGAGGAGCTTGATGGCTTTGTACGCGTCGCGCAGCTCCGCCATCGTCAGCCGGCAATCGAATGCAGAATACGATTTTAGCCAATGGCCTGCCACGTACGCTAGAATATCCATACTTTCCACCAATCGGAGCGTCGGATGCAGAAAAGCCAACCCACATATCTCGGCAGCAACCGCCACAAGGCATGCTCTACGGCCCCTTGTCGTTGCCACACGGCGACGCACACTTGCACAGATCACTTATGATTAACGTACGGTATTACTGCGTCGCAGGCGTCGGCCGATGGCTAATGTTTTGGGCAAACTCGGTCTCGTCGACAATGTCATAGAGGTACGCTTGGAGGATGTGCTTGAGGTAGAAGCCGATGAGGTTGCTCCACGCTTCGCCAATGTTGGCGTGCTCTCGTTGCCGAGCCAGTACATGATGACTTCAATGCACGTGCTCACGTATACGGCAAAGTGGTGCGGCCGCACATTAGGGAACACGCGATGCGCGTGGCCGAGATGGCGGCACCGGTTGATCATGCGCTCATTGCTCTCGGTCGTGCCCTGGAGCATGAACGTCATGGCTGCGATGAGTACCTCGGCGCGTTTCTTGACGGACGGGAAGACGACCTCCATACTCGCGTCGCGCTGGAAGAGGCGATGGAAGAACTCGTCCTGGAAAAGCAGAATGCCCTGCTTGTCGTACTCCTTCATGCGGTCCGTGTTGGCCATGCAAATGTCCTTCCACGACTTGGTGCAGTCGACCAAGTACGTGGCGTTGATGACGGGAAACACGGGCAAATTCGCCGGGAGGTAGTGGTGCACTTCGTTTGGTGTCGCGAGCCCGTGCGCCGTGAACGACACGGCAGGGTACTTGCTGTCGTACGCGCCCGCTTCGCCGGACCTCGCGCTGCCCTCGAGACGACTTGCCTTGGCGCCCATTGGATCTTGTATATCGGGAACTAGTGTAAAACCAACGTCGAAGCTTTGCAAGATTTTGCCGCGTTGGGCGCTGATTGGTCGGCGAAACGCCGCCGAACGAGCGCGGCCGTCGCTTCCAGTGCAGTTGCCGAGGTACATGCATGTTTCCAGTCGCCGACATCTGTTCCTTCAACCGTCGATCAAAGACTCGGCCACCGTGAGACGAGTCGTTGTGCATTGGAATGGAGCCTTGCATTTTTACCGCGACGACTGTACATGTACACCGGAACCACGGCCACCATTGTGATGCATGGGAGTCCTTGACCTTTATGTGTCGTACATGTGGCGAGTCGATGGACTCGGTGTTCAATTGCATCGGAGTTCCTGCGGAGTCCGACCTTTTGTTTGTCCACATGTGGCTCGAACACGGACGCAGCTCGTAGAATGAAGCGCTCCAACGCCGTCGAGGAGATTTTACATATATTTAGTCTGAAGCTTCGGCGCGAGATACACGTCGCCGCAGAGATTTGCACGGCAACGGCAGTGTACGGCATGGCACTTTGCAAATCCTTGCGCCATGCTCGGTCGGCTTCTTGTCTACGCGGCGTGGGTGCTCTCGGTGCTTGCAGGTACTGCTCCCGACACCAATAAGTTCTGCCTCCATTGATGCGGTGCATGGGGCGTAGCGGAGGCAAACACTACGTTTGCCGCCAGCTCCAACTCGCACGACGCCGTGATTACGACGCCACGACCAACGACGGCAGTGCTGTCAACGCCAACGACGACCGCGCCGTCGACACCAACGGTCACGCCGTCGACACCAACGGTCACGCCGTCGACACCAACGGTCACGCCGTCGACACCAACAGCCACACCTTCGACGCTGCCACGAACGACAGAGGCCATCATCACAGCACCGCCCGCAACAACCACGACACCGACGGCACGAGCGACGCCAGCTCCGACTACGGAAGCACCCCGGCCAACAACGCCTGCATTGACGACAGCTGTACCATCCCAGGTCCCGACCAAAACACCCGAGCCGACGACGACTAGACCAACGACCATGCCTTCGACAACGACACCGCGCACGGTCGCTGTCGTTCAGACGGAGTCAGCGCCAAGCACCACACCTCTCGCGCAGACCGAAGCGGTTGCCATCACGACGACCGCAGACATGATGCACCGTACGCCACCTTCTTTCGTTTCCCACAGACATATCACCATGCACTTTAGCTGGTTCCTCGACCTCGGCTACACCTGCCGCCACGAGCTCGACACCATCGCCCGAAAACACGGGCAGCAACAAGCAAGCGGGGACGTCATCCGCGGCACCAACGAGTCCGCTGGTCGTTTCGGTGGTCGTCATCTTGTTTGTGCTCTGCATTGTTCTTGCGCTCCTCACAGCGATTTGCATCTGCCGACGGCGCGCAAAAAGAAAACAACGACGACGACGACGATCTTCGGACGCCGCCGACGCTCCTCAGCTTCAAGTCGTCGTCGGCGTCGTCGGCGCCAACGTGCTTGGCGTCGCAGCTGCCATTGACAACGCCCAAGAGCCTACCCGACGCGCGCTTTGAGTACGAGCCGTCGTACGCTTTGGAGGCCTTTCACCGCGAACTCGACCCGTTTGAGATGGAGACCGAGTCATATGGCAATGACTCCAAGCCCGACTACGCCGAGTTTCTCATGCTGGAGCAGACGCCGCGGAGCTCGAGCCAGTCCGAGACGTTGTATGCAGCGAGCTCGCCCCGTAGTTCGAACGAGTCGATCTTCCTTCCGACGCAAAACGAGTGGATTGACGCCATGGACCGCGATTCGCGTCTCGACGACGACGAGCTCGACGATGCGCGGAGTACGACCGGGTCGACCGTTCGCCGACACAACGAACCTGCATCGCCCACCGTTGCAAGTAGCTACACAGTCTAGTGCGAACGTTGTCGATGTAGTATATTTTGGTTGGACTCTTGACGTTGTCCTCTTCTTTACTTCCACGTTGGCGTCACGGGTGCCGTTTCCACGACGCCCAGACGCGGCTTGGGCGGTGGCGCCACATTCGGCTTTTTCGATGCAGCGTGCAAGAGCGAAGTGGACGGAACCTCGAGGACCGTTCGAAAACCATGCGTACTCGGTGGGGCATTCGCTGCCTGCACCATGGCGACGAGGAGCGCCTCAAGCTTGTCTTTGGCACGGCGCTCGGCGTCACATGCGTCCCGAAGGACGGTGATGGTATGTTTGTCACTCGTTTCTTGCTCGACGTGACGCCGCAGCCGCAACTAACCTCTGTGCATGTCACCTTATTCAGTGGCGTCGATGCAAAGTAGTACCTGCAACTCCTCGAGGGACTCTCGCTGGGCGCGGACTTGGTCCATCAAGACGGCGTTGTTGGCATGCGACGTGGCCAAGAGCGCTTGGAGCTCGTCGTTGCGCGCGGCCGTCGCGCGGGCCGTCGTCGTCAAGTCCTCCTCCGTGCACGCGTTGCGCTGGACAGCGTCTCGTAGCTCCACGCGCAGTAGCCGTAGCTCGTCTTTGAGCCGTCTATCTGCGTCGATCCATCCCGCAGAACCGTCATTGCGTCGTGTAGTACGTGATTTCGTGTTCTTGGCCGAGGGCAATGTCCTTCCACTTGGTCTCGGTCGTTGCGCGCGCCTCGGCGATCGACGCCTGCTCGTGCGCCTACGCGGAAGCGCTAAACATCGTTGGAGCATATTCGAGGCAGTTGTACGAGCTGCGTCACAAGGGCCACGGTGCTTTGCTCGGCGGCGACGAGGAGCGTCTCACAGCGCAGAAGGGGTGGTGCACCGAGGTCGGGCATGGAAGACTCTGTTTTCCGGGCAGATTTGACGGCGGGTGCGGCCTCCTAGAAGAGCAGTGGAGGATGAAGCGAGAGGTGCGTGTCTATTGTATTGGTACTTGTAGCTCGAGCATTTTGCGAAGCCCGTCGAGCTCCGATTGAATGTGGCGCTAGTCGATTGCGGAAATATCTTTGTGCGTCGTCGGTGCATCCGTCATTGTTGTACTACCTGAATGGCGCTGAGCGATCCGTACCGTCCATCGTCGCCGTGACGGTTCATGGCGCGGCTTGCAAGATACATGCTCCACCAGTTACATTCTTGTTAGTATCAAGTGGCGAGGTTGATATATAATACATTAGAGTGCGTGTAACTAGACTTGGACCATGAAGCGTGCGATGATCGTCGGCTTTTGGTGATCAACAAGGGGTCTAGCGAAACCCACACCGCCTCGACGTCCCCGCAACTGGGCCGAGCGGATCTCGACACATTTTTTGAAAAACACACAAGTCAATACAAATAATAATGGCGCCAAGAGGAGTCATTGTTAATTTCAAACCGATAGGATGACCAGACGTTGAGCGGAAGATTTACAAGCACTGCTTGATGAACTTGTTGATCTCCTCGCCGCGGTTACCGTGGTCGCCGCCTTCGTTGTAGTGGAGGAGCTTCTGCGTGTAGCCGCCGTTGGGCGACGAGAGCTGGAACGGCCAGAGGAAGTTGGAGGCTTCCTTGAAGTGCGGGCCGCACGTGAAGATCTCGTGGATCAAGTCTTCGATACAGATGATGCCGAACTTGCCGAGGACCTTCTCAACGAGGGCGTTGTCCGTAAGGGCAATGCGCTGCTTGTTGATCTTGCCGAAGCCACGCTTGTAGATGAGCTCGCGCGTCGACTTGAGGTTGGGGTAACCGTAGGCGATGAAGGGCTCGACAAGGCGGAGCATGTTGATCGTGGCCTTGTTGAGCTTCACGAACACACCGTTCTGGATCTGGACGAGGCGGAAGAGCTTCAGAATCTTGCGGACCTTGGGCGAGACGCCGATGATACCGCGGATGCGGATCACGAAGGCGACCTTGGCCTCGGCCGGGACGTAGAAGTTGCCGGCGGCCTTGGCTTGGCGGCGGAGGAGGACGTTCTGCTTCTCGATCTATAGAGAGTGCACATGAGACCATGGCTCGAGCACGGGCGACAGTGTTGCAACGTACAGCGCGGTACTCCTTGACGTACTTCTCGGCCGACTTGAAGGCGATCTGGCGGACCTGGGCGCGGTGCTTCTTGGAAGCGACCGAAGCCTCAGCCTTCTTGGTCTTGACGGCCTCGAGCGTGCGGCGCTTCTTGAGGATCGACTCCGGGACGAGCCTACACAGGGCGTCAATATGGGGCTCTCGCTTGCGGCGACCGTTCCCAGCGCATACACGCCATAGGTACTAGGGCCGAAGCCTCATCGGATCCACAGAGGCCGTCACGGCGTGTGCCCGAGCGTCGATTTCAGCAGAGTTGCAAGAGCAACACATGCCACAGTCCTCAGCGTTGGTGCGTTTGCGGCACAACGAGAGAGTGATGGAAGGTAGCGGCGTTCGCCACGGCCCGCCCTTGCTGTGCGCAAAGCAGGCCCTTCCACAATGGATTTCAAGAGAAAGGCCCAAAGGCCTTACATCTCACAGTCCCCAAGCGGATGCTCGGGAGGGGCTCATGACGCGAGTGCATCCCACGATGCACCGCGGGAGATCGAAGAGGGTCCGGCCGACCCAGTGGGCGCGCACGCGTGGGTGCAGCCATGACGGCGTCGCACTTACACGGTGTTCGACTTGGCCTTGGCGGCGGTCTTGGGGGCAACGGCCTTGGCAGCGGGCTTGACGGGGGCCATTTTTCTTACTGGTCGGTTTGAAAATGACTTTGCCTCAGCGTTGTATACCTCGATCGGCCGTGATCCGAACCACCCACCGGGACGTCGCATCTCATTGGCCAAAATTCAACCCTCCTCTCACGTGATTGGCTCTATGGCTCCGACCACCAATCGCCGCTTTGGATGCCGGATAAAAGATGCGACACGTCGCTTTTACCGGACGTGACACCCGACACCATGCTCGGCCGATCTACGCATCGCCGAGGCAACGCGTCCAGCGTCCATCGTGTACTACGGGTATGGCGACGGAGTGGGCAGGAGCCGACACGATGACAGATTCAACACCTTGGATCGCGGGCTAATCATTCTACCTATCTAATACACTTGTGCTTTGGACTATATTTACCCAACGGTTTCGTCGCCGCCGAGTTGTCGGACGCTGTTGTGGTGGTGTTGCAGCGCAATGGCAGGGCCCGCGTACACAACCTTTAGCGTCTACGGCACGCTCTTCAAGGTAGATGTGCGCTATCAGTTTATCGCAGCACTTGGGCGCGGCTCGTATGGCATCGTGTGGTACGAACGATGCTGTCTCCTTTCTTCTTCTTCTATACTAAACGAACTCATTAGCTCGGCCAAGGACGTTGCGACGGGTGAGAAAGTTGCTATCAAGCGCGTGTCGCCCATGGCCCGCAAGACGAGCGATGCCAAGCACACGCTGCGCGAAATCAGCCTCATGCAATGCCTTGGCAACCACCCGAATGTGCTTTGTGCCTACCGATAGATGGATGAATCTCAAGCGAACGAAACGCGGTAGATCATTAGCATCAAGGACATGTGCGTCAACGTCGCCGACGACGAGCTGTACATCATCATGGACTTTATGGACACGGACATGCACCGCGTGATCCAGAGCAGCCAGGTACACTTCGACCCACTCGAGCTGACGAACGCCCACGTTAAATAGGCGCTCTCGGACTCGCACCACCGGTACTTTCTCCACCAAGTGCTGCGCGGCGTCAAGCATATGCACGACAATGGCATTCTGCACCGGGACCTCAAGCCCGGCAACATTCTCGTCACGAAAAGCTGCCAAGTCAAGATTGCCGACTTTGGCTTGGCGCGAACGTGTACGCGGAATAGCGAGAAGCGCAAGGCGCGGCCTGCCTCGGCGACAATGACCAAGGTCGACACCGCTACGGACGCCGGCGACTGGCAACCCATGACGGAGCACGTCGTGACGCGCTGGTACCGGGCACCGGAGCTCATGCTGCAGCCCGATGGCCACTACAGCACGGGTGTCGACATGTGGTCGATCGGGTGCATCTTCGCCGAGGTATCCAAGCCACTCGTCATCTTCCAACGTACGCGATGGAATACGACCGATGCGGTTTAGATGCTCGGGCGCAAGGCGATTTTTCCGGGCAAAAACTTTATCCACCAGCTCACGCTCATTTTTGACGTGATTGGAACACCGTGTGCGAGCGACGTCAAGAAGATGAAGAGCGCGCAGGCGCAGCGCTTCATCAAGTCGCTCGGAAAAAACCAAAAGTGCCGTTCCGAACCGTGTTTCCGTCGGCGACGCCGGAAGCGATCGACCTCCTCGAGCGCATGTTGCACTTTGACCCGGTGAGCCGGTGCTCGGTCGACGAAGCGCTCAAGCACCCGTACATGCAAGCCATCGAGCGCCGGTATACGCCCAAGGACGTCATCGTCCCGACGCACATTTCGTTTGCGTTCGAGCAAGAAAACCTCGGCCGCAACGAGCTCGTGCAGCTGATTGTGACCCAAGTCGAAGCGTTTAGCGGCCGAACGTCGCAGACACCCGCGGGCATCCGTACGATCCACGCCCTCGCGCAGCAGTCGCGCGGCCGCGTGACGCTCGAGAACCCAGAGCTCATGAAGTCGATGATGACCGAGGTCACGGAGGTGCCCAAGACGACCCGTCCTCCCAGTGCGTCGAGGATACGCAGTGCAGCGGTCGCACCTGGACCCAAGCCAACGACCACCAATGCTCTCTTGACGGCCACCAGCATTGCCTCAACGTCAACGCCTTCGACGATTACAACGAGCGCCAAGCCGCGTCCCGCCAGCGCGCACCCAACCCGCGCACCACCACCGATGCTACCGACGCGAACGACGCTCGTGTGCAAGGAAGCAAAGGACGAAGATGACAAGGAAGTCGAAGATGCCGAAGCCAAAGAGATTGCGCCGGCCAAGCCCGTGGGGCCTGCGAGTGATTCGTCGTCGTCGTCATCGGACGAGGATGTGGACGACAAGCCGGTCGTGCCGGCGGCCGTCGCACGCCCCAAGTCGGCGCCCATTCGGGGAGGCACCGCGCTCAAGCACGCCGCGCCGTGTGTCGCGTCGACGTCGTCCCTCATCCGCGCCCAGCGTGCCAACCAGGCCAAGCCAACAACGAGTACCAAGCCCGCGCCATTGACGCGGACCGAGTCGGCGCATGAGATCACAGACGCCGAGGTCAAGGGCAAGGGCAAGAAGCTCACGGTGCCGGTGAGCCCCAAGTTCTCCGTCATGTCGTGGCAAAAACAGAAAAAGCCCGCGATCGCGACGCGCAGTAGCACCCGCGTCAAGAAGATACGATAGCCAGTGTCGTATTTAACACTAACCTACTACACCACCACCCGCTTGACCGTCCTCCTTCTTCTCTACGATGCGAGGCATGACGAATCATGCATGGAGAACTCGATTGAAAGTTATTTAAGCACGCTCGGCGGGCTGGATGTCGCGCTGCCACTGGGCGACGGCATCGCGCGGCAAGTGCAACGACGCACTTCCGGACGTGGCACGAAGGTCCTGCTCGCGACCAACCGTCGCCGCCACGACAGGGACGTTGGCCATCGCATCGGTGGGGAACTCGTCGTCACTGTCGTCCAGCGCCGCCTGCGCCTTCGCCGCCTACTGATGTACATGAGCGACCTTGTCTTTTCAAAGTCGATCGCAGCTACCTTGTGGGCTTGGCGGGCCGCACGCGTCTTGTCGATCGAGGTGGCGGCCGACGCCAGGTTGAGCGCCGACGTCATCTGGACAAACTGGTCGTCGTCCGTGTCGGCCGTCACCGACGTCGAGTACTGGCTCTTGTGACCAAAGAGCAGCGCCCGCTCGCGCTCTTCCGCGTCTTCGTCGTCGCTCTCGGACTCGTCGCTGCTGAGACGCGGCAGCGCAGGCGTCTTCTTGCCAAAAAGCAGTTCGCGCTGACGCTCCTCCTCGTCTTGGCTGTCATACTCGTCCTCGTCGTCGTCGTCGTCCCCGGGCATCATCATGCGGTTCTTGCGCACCGCTTCTTCGGCTTGGCAGTTGGACAAGTACGTTTCCTACAAGGACATAAGCGATCGCAGCGTCCGCAGAAGGCGGGGGTACCTGCGCGACCTGGACCTCCTCGCTCGTCTCGCAGGCTGCATACGCGTCGAGCGCTTCCGCGTTGAGCTTGAGGAACTCCAAGCCCCACGGAAACTCGTCCATGAGCTGGATCGCTTCGTCTTGCATGCCCACAATGTAGAGCGTCGCGGCAATCGCTTCGACGCACGTGAGCTTGAAGGGCTTGCCATAGTTGACCGTGTTGGCCGCAACGAGCATCGGCAGCAAGCGGTGGCTGCCCGACTTGATCTGCTTGATGGGCATCTCTTGGACGCGCGCCCACGAGCAGTCAATGACCGAGATGCCAATCGAGGTGACGATCGAGAGGTCTTCACGCGACACGACCTTTTCGCCGTGCGGGGAGAGCACGATCCCGCGAAAGTGCGCGCCAGGCTTCATGCTCTTGACGTACCCGAGACGGCATAGCTTCCGGCCCGTGCAGCGCTTGGCGTCGCACTGGTTGAAGTCCCACATGCGCAGCGTGACCGGGAACGACCGGCGGGCGAACGCGAGGTCCGACTCTTCCTCACCTTGCGTCTCGTCCGGCGGTGCGCCCCGGCGCTTGTTGAGCTTCTCGCCTTTCGACGAGCCACCCTTGCCGCCGCCCTTGCCACCGCCCTGCTTGGCTTCCTTCTTCCCGCTTGCCTTCTTGCCTCGCGCGTCCATCGTTGTCCTTTCTGCGAAATGGCATGGGAGAGCGTCACGAAGCGCTGTGATTGGCTCCTCGATACAATGGCCAGTTGTTTGCCGGGTCCATCGCGGCAACCAGCCACTGAAGGTACGGGTCGCCGTGACGTGGGATGGACCTGCTTGCTACCCACGCTACTGCACCAGAAGGCGAGGGCCATGCACCGCAAGGGCTTCGTTCGCCTTCCGCTGCGTGTCCTGGTGGGTGTGGGCGCCCCTTCATTTATCTGCCACGACGTCATCTGCATACAAACGGCAAGATAGATGGGCATCCAAATATCGGCCACGAGGTGGTCGGCAATAAACTGCTGTATTGCAGCACGGACCAATCAGATGCTGAATAGATTCCACCAGTCATTTTCGTCGCGCATCCAGTGGGCTTCAATTTGCACAAGTAACTGGTCGACGCCCAAGCATGTCCAAGCGGTCCGTGGAGCTCTCGTTCGACGCCAAGCAGGCCGACTCGGCGCCCGTCCTCGGTACGCTGCGCCTTATGCTTCGATCGTACAGCCAACGTTGTGCTAGTGTCCTTCCGCGGCGGCCCACCCAAGGTCTCGTCCGACTTTCACTTTCAAATGTATGAGAACGCGGCCAAGAAGCGCAAGATTGTGGTCGCGGATGCGGACAAGGTGTCGTACCAGGCCGCCAACTTTGGCCACGGCAACGCCAACAACGATCTCTCGAGCTACGTGGTGGGCGTCTTTGACAAGGCGACCCAGAGCGTCCAGCTCTATAACGTCGATCAGCTCTACGTGCTGCAGCAGTCGGTCCGTGGCTTCCGCGAGCGCGTCGACGAAAACACGCAGGACGACAAGTCGTACGCGCAGCGCACGGCCGAGCTCGTCAACGCCTTTGGCTCCAAGGTCAGCAAGCGCATCGTCAAGAGCCGCGAAGACAACAAGGTCCAAGTCGGCAACATCACGGGCGCAAGCGCGATCACGCAAGCGCTCACGCAAAAGGCCGTCTCGACCGCCGAAGAGCTCGCGATCAAGCGCGCCAACGACCCCAAGTACACGCCGGGTACGTCACTGCATACACACTTTCAACACAAAGGATCGATCATCACACGACAATGCAGATTCGGGGGCCATGGACGCGACGCGTGCGGCCGTCTTGCCGCCGTGCAACCTCGATGCGGTCACGCCCGACAAGGTCTACGACCTCGACAAGTGTACGCCTTTACAATTGCTGCTGCTGTTTTGGCGCAACATACTCATCGACAACGTCTAGTCTTGAGCGACGACGTGATGGAATCGTTGTACCTCAAGGCGGACGAGCTCATCGGTCTCCTCGAGACATGCCCGCTCACAGAGTTTTTGGACAAGAACAAGGTGCCCGCGGCCGCCTACATCCGCCAAGTCATGACGACGCTGCCCAAGCCGTTTGACCGCAAGAAGGTCGCGCTGATGCTGTACGTCATGTACCTCGTGCAGTTTTTCCACGCGCGCTTCCCGGTGCACGCGTCGCCCGCGGCCTTGAGCTTGACGCTCAACATCCCGCACGTGGTTGTCGAGCAGGTCCTTGCGACGTTTGCCGAGGCGGTCGTCGGTCTCAGCGGCAAGACGAGGTATCTCTTTTTCTTATTGATGCACCGACCGGATCGAATCAATATGGTGTAGCTATGCGCAGTCCAAGATGCTGAAGGACAAGCTGCTCCTGTACCTGCTCGTGGTCGCCTTGACCATCGGCGGCTTTAGCTTGGACTTGACGGCGATTGCGGCCGACCTCAAGCGTGCGGCGTCCAAGTACGATGCGCGGATCTTGTCGTGTGGCATGGGTTGACTTGAAGCTGTGTAGCTTGGCGCAATATGCCCGCATGATTGGGTGCCGGACAGACGCGGTCAAGGCCGAGGGTGGTCTGTACGCCAAGAGCTCGGCGGTCAAGGACAAGAAGACCATGGCGACGCGCGCGGTGCTCTCGGTGCCGCTCGTCTTTCCGACGGCCAAGAAGGGCTCGAACCGCCGTTAAAATCGGTTTGTCTCCGAGCTAATCTACTAGTACTACATTTATATCGACGTGGGCGGTCTTGAGATCGACGCGAGCGATGGTCTCTGCATCGATGTGCTACCTGTCGCACCGCACCCCGGAACCCAGCTGACGACGACGCCAATGAACGCCCGAGGTGGCCACATGAACCCCTCATCATCTCCGCCAATGTTGGAGCTTGGGGTTTTGTCGCCCCGCGCCAAGATGACACCGCTGTATGCCGACGATTTTGTCATCCTCTCGTTCGTTGTTAACTAATCAGAGGCGGCCTGTCGACTTCGGCGAAACCGGCACGTCGCGTTGGTTTCGGGCAAGGGAAGGGATTCCCTTGGGCTCGGGCCACCTTGTATCCTGACGGCAGCTCAAACAAAACGGCTCACATCCGTGATTCGCCCGCGCGCCGAAGAGACACTTGCCGGCGTCGGTGCGGTCACTCATGCCGACCACGAAGGAACACGAGCGAGGCAGTGTCGATGACACGAAGCTGCGGCTCGAAGCCATCGTGCGCAGCGACAACCCCAACAAATCCGAAATGGAACACTCGCAGGCGTCGCATCGAGACTGCGCTTCGCGGGGCTCGTTTCGCAAGGTCGCACACGACGCTCTCGCACGGCTCTCGTCCGTAAAGACGCTCCGCGACCGCACACGCCGCGCGACGTTGAGCGCCAAAGACTGGCTCCTCGCCCGATCCCGCGCGATTCTACACCGAAAGTCCCTAGGACACTTTGGCTCGATGGCGCAGAACCGCGTCTCGAACGTTGCACTCGTGGGCTCCACCTCTGGCGTCGACGCGGGCGATGGCTGTAAGCTCAACGGTTGCACGCCGTCGTCGCGGGTGCTGGCGCGCGACAAGCGCCTCGCAATCGATCCGAACGGACGGGGCATTTCCATTTGGCGCGTTTTTCTCTTGGCGATCCTACTCTACGACGTGCTGGTCGTGCCGCTCATGCTCTGTGACGCCATGATCAACGAAAGCGTGTGCGCGATGGCGTATGGCGTTTACGCCGGCGAAATCTTTTTTTTGGCCGACTTTGGTGTCAACCTGCACGTCGGGTTTGACAAAGATGGTGACGTGATGCGGCTGCCCGACCTCACGCGGCGCCGGTACCTTTGCTCGCGCCGGTTTGCGCTCGACCTCGTGGCCATACTGCCGCTCTACGTCATCCCCGTGGCGCCGTCCATGTGCGGCCTCGTGCACCTCAACAAGCTCGTGCGCGCTGTCTACCTAACCCCATACACGATCGAGTTTGACAAGGTGCGACGGCGCTCGTCGGAGGATGCTGCGGATGACGATGGTATTAGGTGTTTGCGCGCCGCTTCATCTTTTGCAAGATCGTCAAGGTCATCGTCGTCTGCTACATGTGTGGCCACTACGTGGCGTGCGTCTACCTCATGTTTGGCTTCTCGGACGGCTCCGAGACCGGTGCATGGCGTCTCCATCACCCATTGGCCCATGCATCGTTCGCAGCGCAGTATTTTGGCGCGCTTTTTTGGTACGCATTGCATGACATTTTGTGTCATTTTTGTGTCTTTTTTGAGCCACTTTTGTGTCAATTTTGAGTCACGTTGGAGTCGCCAATGTGTCCATGGCTCATTCGACGTGCGTAGGTCGATTGGCATCATTTCAAAAAGCGTTGAAGGCCAAGTGCCTCGGACGGCCCTCGAGTCGCTCTTCATGCTCTTTGTTATGTTTGGTGGGTTCCTTCTTTTCGTCTACATTTGCGGCACGCTCTTCATGATGTCCAAATGTGACATGGCGCACCAAGAGATTTTGGACGCCAAGGTGAACCAGCTACGTCACGTGCTCTCGTACCACAAGGTGCCCCAAGACATGCAGGACCGCGCAGTCGAGTACATTGAAGTATCGCACTTGGAACGCGTTTGGACAAGTTGTCTTAAATGCTCTGAGATAGCACGAGTTTAAGAGCGGCGACACGAACGACAAGAGCAACATGAAGCTGCTCTGCCCGTCGATCGCAAAGGATGTCAAGTTTACCATGCTAAAGGGCATGGTGGCCAATGTCCCATTCTTCCGGCGCTGCAGCAACAGCTTTCTCCGCGCACTCATCGACCTCACCGAGACCGAAGCGATACCGGCCAACTTTCCCGTCGTCACCCAAGGCGACGTCGGGGACAACATGTACTTTGTCCAATCCGGCGTCCTCATCATTACACTCGACCGCATCAAGGTACTTCAAATCGTCCTTTGTCGCACCGCGATTTCAAGTTTGCTTCCGGTGTCTAGATCAAGGAGCTACGAAAGGGAACTCATTTGGCGAGCTCGCGCTCTTCACCAACCGAACGCGGTCCGCGAGCGGTGCGCTAGCTCTACAGTCTCTTGACGGAACACGTCCAATATGGGTCTAGTGACATCGGTGACCTTTTGCATTTTGCACAAGCTCGCGCGTTTGCAGGTGCACCAGGTGCTCTCTGCGTACCCCGAGTTCGAAGACAGCATCTTGGACTGCGTCGCGCAGCTCGTTCAAGCCTTTGACGGCGAAAACAGCAAGATTGTCGACCCCACGCGCCGGCTGTCGCTCCGCCATATCCTCGAGACGGCCGGAGAGGAGACGACGTGTTTGCCGACCGAAGCGCCAAAAGCCACGATTCTCCAAGAGCCCCGCGCTGTCACCGGCTCCAAGCGCTATCGAACGACGTTTTTCTCGTCCACGTCGGTCGTTCCCGAGGTCGGACGGAATCGTTCCAAGAGCTTACCGCCACGACGATCGAATCCACCGCCGCTTGCGACCGCACCGGTGGAGGTGTCGCCGCCTCGATGGGTTAGCTTTTTGCTGGCAACGCCAATCACGCGTCGCTCCAGATGTCGGCTCATGTGGCTTGCAAGCCTCCAGGTACCTTTCGGTCGTTTTGGCTCCAAACTCGACGCATCTCTTTAGGCGGCCATGTGGTACAACCTTTTCACCGTGACGCTTCTCAATACCTTTCGCTCGATCGGGTATCCGACGACGGCGCTTGTTCTCAACACGATCGCCGACATGATCTACCTTGGCGACATTTACGGGCAGCTCAATCTCTCGTACATTGTCGAAGCCGAGCAGATCATGGACCCAATCAAGTGCGCGCGGCGTTATTTCCATGGCGCCTTCTGCCTTGATGTCGTTGGCGCGCTTCCGTGGTGGCTTTTGGCGCCGTCCCAGCATCTCGTCTGGCGCATCCTGCGACTGCTTCGGTGCCGCCACATCGAGCACGAATTCAACGAAGTCGCGGTGCTCATCCGGATTACGAGTCGGCGGCGCATCGCCATTTTGGGCTTTGGCCTCTTTATCGCGTACCACATGGCAGCCTGCATAGCGCAGAGCTACATTCTCTTGGCACCGCACGACCCGAGTCACCCCAGCGAGCTGCTGCCGCCGCCCGAGCTGCAACTGCCGTGGAATAGCAACCATACGGCGTACATCAACGTCACGACGCTCGAGCTGATTGCGATCGACGACCCGGCCGTGCCCGACATTCTCGCGCGGCAATATCTGCGCGTGCTCTACTATGGCGCGGTGTGTGTCACCAACCTTGGGCTACCGCTCGAGCCCGAGGCACTCGGCGAGTCGGTCCTTGGCTTCTTCTTGATGCTGATGGGCATGCTCCTCATTTCAGCGCTCATTGACGAAGTCCAGAAACGCGTGACGGCGTCCGCGCTCGAGCAAATGGCATTCCTCTCGCAGCGGTCGCGCATCGAGCATTTTTTAAAGTGCCAGAACGTGCCGAGTGCGATCCACCGCCGCGCGTCGGCGTACTTGGACTTTTGGTGGAGCGTGCATCGCGGCGCCAACATCAACGAGCTTCTTAGCACGTTGCCCAACAACCTCCAGCGCGACATTTACGCGTTCATTTGCCGCCCGTTCTTGGACGTTGTCGCGGGCCTCGACAAGACCAACGGCGCATTTCCAAGCGTCTCGGCCATTTTCCTGGATAACGTGCATATTCAGCTGTTTGGCCAAGGCGAACTCCTCTACCGCAAGAGCGATCACGCCGAGTGCATCTATATGGTGCTGGACGGCCGCATTGCGATTGCGTCGTCGGTGCGGTCGTCACCCGGCGCGACCACGCGCAACCTCGGGCCGGGCGATCTCTTTGGCTTGTCTGTACTAGAGATTGAGAACGAGCATGCTATGCACGCCGAGTGTGCGATCGCGCAGTCGTCATGTGTCGTCGTGGCCATCTCGCGCGAGACACTCGTCGCGATGCAGCAAGTCTACGTCCCGTTGTGCGCCAAGCTTCTTCAGCGCGTCCAGAAAGGCCAGACGAGCCGCGGCTGGAAGCTTGCCCGGAAGCACGTGGCCAATGTCGCGCGCGCCGTCAAAGCGCAGCCCGTCGCGATCGACCCCGAAGGTACCTTTGCAGTCGCGTGGGAAATCGCGGTGTTTGTGGCCATCGTCTTTGACTGCATTACGGTGCCCTTCTTCCTCGCCTTTGGCTACGACATGCGCGCAGCCCTTGGGTTTGAAGGCATCGAGATCGCGTTGGAAGTGGGCTTTTTCGTGGACTTGGTGCTCCACTTTCGCATCGGGTACTGGGAGTTTGGCAACAAGGTAGGCCCCCTTCGTTTCCATGTAATACTGCGGCGATAACGATGGCACCAGGTCATGGACGTGCCGCGCATCCGCAAGCAGTATCTCGTTTCGAGTGCGTTTTGTGTCGATGTCGTCGCGCTCCTTCCGTTCTATGTGGCCAACTATGGCAGCGCGCACTACCTCGAGCTATGGCACGTCAACAAGCTCCTTCGCGTGACGCGGGTTCCAGGCTTGCTGCAGCACCTCGAGCGGTACTTTTACCGCCACGCGATCACGATGCGCGTGCTGCGCACTGTGTTGTACACGTACTTGCTCGCGCATTTTGTCGGGTGTGCGTGGTATAGCTTTGGCAGCAACGTGCTGCTGCCGGCGGGAGCTCCCAATTTTGGAGACAACATTTGGCTGCCAAGCGCCACGTACGACTTGTCGAAAAACGCTTCGACCATGACGCCGGCGCTCGCGTACGCGCACTGTTACCACTGGGGCATTGGCATGCTCTTTGGCTTTCAACCTGGCAAGCACCCCGTCACGCCGTTCGAAAATGTGTTTACGGTAGGACTCAGTTTGCACTTTTTGCCAGGTGTGGACGATGTGACATGCGTAGATTTTCGTCCAAACGCTGGGGGTCTTTCTGCTGTCGTATATTGTCGGAAATTTGCTTGACGTTGCAGCCGTCATGGACGGCAACAACCGCCTCTTTTACAGCAACCTCAACTATGTCCGGAAGCTCCTCGCGTACTTTGATTTTTCCAACGACGTCGCAGCGCGTGTCCAGCATTTTTACTTTTACCGGCTTTTTCACTCGATTCATGAAGAGCACGTCTTGGCGAAGTGCCTTCCGCCAACGCTGCTCGCGGACGTCCGCCTCTTCTTATTGACGCCGATGCTCAACAAGGTGCCGTTCTTCCAAGGCGAGCACGCGAGCTCGAGCATCACGCGCGTGCTCGTGAGTCAAATGAGCCAGATCCTCGTCACGCGCGGCGAAGTCGTGTGCCGCCAGAACGAAATCGGCATGGAAATGTACTTCGTCTTCGCGGGCTGCCTCGAGATTTACGTGGCCAACGACATGCACGACGCGATGGGTATTCATACGTTTGCGGCGATGGCGAGAGGCACAAAAATCACCGAAATCCACGACGGCAGCTTCTTTGGCGAAAAGTCCCTCTTCTCCAACCAGCCGCGGAATGCGTCCATCCAAGCCAAGACGTTTTGTACCCTCTTCCGACTCTCGCGCACGCACTTGGAGTCGGTCTTTGCGCAGTACCCCGAGTGGAAAGCCAAGGTCATGCAGATCGTCACGATACTGTACAAGAAGCACGACAAGCAAGTGCGCGAGAAGACCGAGGAGCAGCAGTCTCAAGCCAACAGCCGCGATGCCGCCAACTCGCGTTACATGTCGCGCGCGCTTTCCAACAAGGTCATGCCCGCGCCCGAGTCGAAGCGGTCCGAGACGCTACCACGGCCGTCGACTTCATTCAAGACAGTTCTCGATGGGGTGCGGGGTCGCATCAAGAAGGGTCGTCTGCTGACGTGGCGCGAGCACATCACGTCACTTCTCCACATTCAGGTCCAAACGCCGATTTACCGACGGTTCATGAAGCTCTTCTGCGCCGCAATCTTGTACAACGCGATGAGCATCCCGTTTCTTCTCACGTTTGGCCATCATGGGATCTCACCCGAGGCGTTTGCCGTCGTCACGGTGCGTGCTTAATTTTTTTTGAGTTTTCAATTTTTGAATTTTTGATCGTTTGGACGCTTACTGCACTCTATTAGCTTCTCAACGTGACCAGCGACCTTGTGTTTCTCTACGATATTTGGTTCAAGCGGCACATTGTCGAGACAACGTCGACGCGCGAGTTTTACGAAGGTGACATCTTTCCCAAGGGCGGCCTCGTCCTCGACGTACTTGCCGTGATCCCGTTCGACTATCTTCTTGGCGCGATCTTCCAGTGGTCGGCACTCCTCCGCCTCAACCGGTTGATCAAGGGCCGCCAGTTCAACCACGCAGTGCACGAGATCAACCGGTTCAGCATGGCGTACGAGATCAACCGGCTCGCGCTCCTTGGGCTCTACTACTTTCTCTGCGTCTACTGGACAGCGTGCGCGTACTTTGGCTTGACGATTCTCGATGGCTTTACAAACTCGTGGGAGACGTTTTTGCCGAGCCACGAATTTGAGGTGCGATCGAGATATCCATATGCGCTCTAAACTGCAGATAGACCCAGGAGCATACAAACGTTGGGCACATGGTCGAGCGCGTCCTTCGCTGCTTGTACTTTTCAGCGTCTATGTACACGGGGGCCGGCATCGTGCACGAGCCGTCGACGCTATTGCAGTACGCGTTTCTCAACCTTGTCTCGGTCTTTGGCGTCTTTGTGCTCTCGTACATCCTTGGCGAAGCGTCGTCGCTCTTCATTTACCTCATCCAAAACGAAGTCGAGTTCAAGATCAACCACATGAACGTGATCGAGTTTCTGCACCACAAACGCATGGGCGCGGCCATCGAAGCCCGCGTTCGCTCGTATCTGACGTACTGGTGGTCGGCGCAGAAAGGCGTCATGTACCAGAACATTCTGGAGCAGCTCCCGACGCAGATTCGGTGCCATGCCGTGATCCAGATCACGCGCCTTAGCCTCTCGCGCTTCGCAACGACGTACTTGCGCCCGCTCTGCCACGACGTTGGCAACATGGAATTAGTCATCTACAGCCTTGCGCAGCGGCTCGTCTTTGAAGGGTACCCCGTCGGCGAGTCGGTCATCGTCCAAGGCAACATTGGCAAGACCATGTACTTTGTCTCGAAAGGCGCCCTCATCTCGGCGTCGACTGAGCCAGACTTTTTTCCTTCGCGGTTCGACAACAACGATGACCATGCTTTTGCTATTTGATTTTCTCATTCCCGTGTAGATTTGCCGACGGTCAGTATTTTGGTGAAGAAGGCTTTCTCGGCGCCAGTGTGTGCCACTACTCGGTCGTGACGCTTCGATCGTGCGATCTTCTCTCGCTCTCGGCCGCCGACTTTGTCGCAGCGCTCTGCGAGCACCCATTGTACGTGTAGTTTGCGATTCGCTAGCGACTAGACTAGGATAGCTAGTATGCTAGTATGCTAGGATGACTCTGATATTCTTTAGGTTCGTCGAGTGCGCAACGGTTGCGAGGCACATTGCCCATCGCCTCGCCACCGCTGCGATTGCCACGTCGCACCCGATCGACTTTGATGTGCTGGTATGGAGTGCGCTGCATGCGTCCCACCCGCCGCTTCAGTACCTCAAGTTTGACTCGATCGACAGCGCGGTGCGCTCTTTGGACCACTTTGTAAAGCTCTTTCTGAGCCACAATGCGTCCGAAGCGCTCGGCTCCAAGTGGCAGAAACCCATGATGTGCAAGCGCTGCGAGAGCGACGTGGCCGTCTACTACTGCGCCGCGTGCATGCAGACCATGTGCGCCGAGTGCTCGATCAAGGTGCATGGGTCGCCCGAGTACGCGTCGCACCTCCAGACGATTACGGATGTGAGCTCTTACAAGAGGCCGCCGACGCGTGTGAGCCCTGCTCGTCGCATGACCTTGACCTCTTATGCGCCAAAGTAACCCGACACGAATCTCAACGGGGTGCTGTGCTGCGATTGGAAAAACATAATTGCGATCTGGAACGAGCAGGAGACGACGCAGGGTACAGTACTACTAAAGACATGTCAGAGTCCAGGAGGCGTCGGGTCGTCGCAGAGTCAGCCATCGCGTAGCCAAGGTACCAAGGAGAGAAGAGGCGGCATTTCGGATGCACCCGCCGACGGTTTCATTTTTTGGATCAAAGTCGAAAAGAACGATGGCGCTGGTCTGCGGCCTCTCTGCGTCGGCCAAGGCGCTCTCACGGGTTCTGGAGCGGGAATCACGGAAACAAAGCATTCGGCTGCGATGTCCACGACCGATGGCACTTGTGCCGTCAGCAGCGGCATGCAAGATGCAGTCTTTACGTGCCCCGACGCCCCCCCCCCGGCACCCCCCCAAACGACTCACCGCCTTTAAGCGGTACCCTCTTGGCCACGATTTACTACGTCTGATGAAGCTTGTGTTCTGTACTCTAGTGGCCACAACCGTCTCGTATCGGCAACGCATTTGGCTACTGCTCTACGAACCGTCGTCTTCGCGACTTGTGAGCGCGTTGTCTTGACGTCAGAAAGAACCCCACATCTGTGACTATAGGCCTATTACACGTCGATGCTGTTACTGAGCGCGGTCTTTGTTGGCACACTCATCTTTATCCTGCAGACCGAACCCTCTCTCACATGGCTCGCGCCGCAGCTCACGATTCTCGAGGTGCACTATTGTTTTTAACGTTGCCACGGCTGATTGACGCGGCTCATAGCGCGGTTGCGTCTTTCTTTTCACGGCCGAGCTGGCGTTGCGGGTTGCTTGTGCACCCAACCTGTGGCACTTTTCCTGTGGTACTCACGCTTGTATGGAAATGCATCCGACTTACATCCAACTCGAACGCGCTAGATGTCTTCAACTGGGTCGACTTGATGTCCATCGTGCCATTTTACTTGGAGCTCTCCCTCAACACGGTACAACTGTGATAGGACTACATCTTTTACACGAGCACGGTGATAGAAAAACACGTCGTCCGTTGGCGCGATTCGTGTCATGCGCTTGCTCCGCGTCGCCCGCGTGCTCAAGCTCTCTCGGTACACAACATCGCTGCAGACGTTCAGCAAGGTGCGTGCGTTCAGCTGTCTGGTCGACCTGTGTGATAGAAGCCGTCGTGGGTGTAGGCAATGACGCGAAGTGCCCAGCCACTCTTTATGCTGCTCTTCCTTGTCGCCGTCACGATGGTGCGCAAGATGGTGCGCTAAAAGGTGCCATTGCGACGCCTAGGTCGTCTTCTCGAGCGCCATGTACTTTGCAGAGTACACGGAGAGCGGCTGCCGCCACTCCGTGTACTCGCCCATGTGCTCGCCAAGCCAAGTGCCACCACCCCCCACACCATGCTGCGACCCCAACCCGTTTTACAGGTACCACCACCACCAATTTGGCGGGGACGACCTCCTATCGTATGTGCATTAGCATTGCCGCATCGTTTTGGTGGTGCATTGTGTCGATGACCACGGTTGGGTACGGCGACAACGTGCCTGTGACGCCGGTCGGCAAGTTGATTGCGTCCATCACCATGATGTCGGGCCTCATCATTCTCGCGCTGCCAATCAGCGTGATTGGCTCCAACTTTCAGCACGTTATGAAAGAGACGGTGCTTCTTGCGGCGAGTGCGAAGACCGACGTTGCGATTGGTTCCGACGCAGTGCACAAGTTGTCCATTTTGAGCATGCGTTGTGCATAATGACTCATGAAGGGCGTAGAGACGAGATTCGTCGCGTGCTACAGAGCTTTCACGTTCTCGACGCTGCGGTCGAGGTGGACCCAGAGGAGATTGTCGGCTTGTACGACACCCGCGCAAGTGGCATCCTCGACACTGACGGGCTGGTACGAGCATATATATGTACATAGTTGACACACGATGGTGTCGTAGAAACGGCTCAAGGACGATCTTGGCGAAATTCACGGAACACTGGCCGTCCACGACGTGCAAATCGCGTGCAGCGGCGAGGCGCGGGCGCGGCGGCTCACCCAAGCTGGGTCGCTCGCCAACCTTGAGGGCCCCGCCGACGACACGATCTCGATCATTGAAGAAGTTGTTGAAACACGGCTGCTCGAGTCGGAAGTGCGCCTCGAAGCCAAGCTCGACCGCGTCCTTGCGCTGCTTTTTGCACTCGAACAAAAATTAGAGCGACTTCACGCATAACTCGATACAAAGCGCATACACAGTCGTTTAGTACTCCGTGAATAGTCACAAAATCGGGGTTACACGGCCGGTTTTAACATTGTTGTAGTACGTTTCACAGCGCCATGGCGACACGGTCAGGTGTCGGCCCTGCGCCCATCCAGGCGGCGCGGCTCACGGCGCTCTCCGACTCGGCGCTGCTCTTGTCGCGCGTATTGGAGCGAGAGACGCGAAAGCAGAGTGTCATCAAGCGCGTACGACAGCCTGCGGGGCGACGCCTCGCGGAAGCCTCGCTCTTGCGCAAGGACTCGACGTCACGCGGCTGGAGTCTTCTTCGCAATGTGCCCATCTCGAAAACGATTGCCGATGTACGCCGTGGGTCTCGTCTCGGCCTGCCCTTCATTCGCGTCGAGTCCCGTACGCGTTCTTTTTGTTTGCAGCCAAATACTAGAGCGTGGGCGTAGGTCTCTCGGGCTTGCGGCGCAGGATCTGGTCCATGTTCAACGACCCCATGTCTTCGCTACTGGTGGCGCGCGATGCCATGTCTTTAGCGTCTAACACAAGGTGACGATTTAGGGCCGGTACATTTCGTTCGTGCTGCTCTGCGCTGTCTTTGCCGGCAGCCTCATTTTTGTGCTCCAAACCGAGCCGTCGCTGAGCTCGTTCGCAGAGCAGCTCACGACCGCCGAGGTAGACGATCTCTCCCAGACGCCGATACGAATGCAAGGCGCGTTATTAGCACGTGTGCATCTACCTCTTCTCGGTCGAGTTTGTCGTGCGCATTGCGTGTGCCCCCGACTACGTGTCGTTTTTCTGGGTACGCGTCCTCGGCGACTATGGCTGAGAACGTCTTCCGTAGACATTTTCAATTGGATCGACCTCGTGTCTATCATGCCCCATTACATGGAGCTCATGCTCAACATGGTACGTCGTTTCTGTGACAATCATTTTGTCCTGTGTTTCATCAATCTTGTGCATCTTGGTAGAAAAGCGCATCGTCGGTCGGTGTCATTCGCATCATGCGCTTGCTGCGCGTCGCGCGCATCCTGAAACTCTCACGTTATACGTCGTCGATTCAAACGTTCATGCGCGTACGCAATGGCTCCGCTCGTTTGTGGACATACTGTCATTTCTGGTTAGGCGATGGCGCTCAGTGCCAAGCCCCTTTTTATGCTCCTCTTCTTGATGGCCATCGCCATGGTACCGTCCATGGGACAACGAGACGACAAAAGTGACGTAGTATGCGATGTGGGTAGATGGTGTTTTCAAGCGCAGTGTACTTTGCAGAGTACACGGAAAGCGGGTGTCGACTGGCGCAATACTCCAAAGTGTGCTCGCCCAACCAAGTGCCACTGCCCCCCGACCCGTGCTGCGACCCCAATCCCTTTTACAGGTAGACCGGACGCTCTTGATAGTATATCATCACGGTGTACTAGCATTGCGGCGTCGTTTTGGTGGTGCATCGTGTCAATGACCACGGTTGGGTACGGCGACGACGTGCCCGTGACGCCCCTCGGGAAGCTCATTGCGTCCTTCACGATGATGTCGGGCATGCTCATCCTCGCCTTGCCGATCAGCGTCATTGGCTCTAACTTTCAGCAAGTCATGAAGCAGGCACTCCAGTCAACGATGAAGAAGAACATGGCGCTGCTCACGGGCAAAGGCGTCCTGCGGCGGTGCAAATGCATCAATGACCAGTCGCATCGTTACAATATCGCATGTTGGAGTAGACACGAAATCAAAGAGATCTTACGCAGCTACAACGTCGTCGGCGAGCACATTGACATCAACCCGGACGAGCTCATTGCACTGTACGACACCAACCACACGGGGACTCTGGAAGACAACGAGCTGGTGTGCTGCTGGCTCATGTTGAATAGCTTAATATTGTGCATAGCTGTGCTTCAAGAAGGACCTCGAAGACTTGCACAAGACGATGGAAACGCATCATATGCACATTGCACCGACGCTTCACGACAAGTCGCGACGGTTCACGCAAGCTACAACGCTCTCCCGACTACAGCAGGCGGCGGATGAGAAGGACGAGCACATGGACATGCTCGATGAACTTATCGAGATGCGGCTTCTCGAGTCCGAAGTGCGCATTGAAGCGCAGCTCAACAAAATCGTTACCCTCCTCTCGGTCCTTGAGAAGCGCGTCGAACTCCTCCAAATGTCCTAGCACCATCGCGCTGCGTCACTCTAACTTAACACTGTATTGTAATACCACGAGACGATGTAATCGCGACGCTTGTTTGATTCTGCGATCGTGCAGAAGTAGATACATTTAGCAAGCATTCCAAAAAGGCGCGAAACGCCGCATCGACATTTCCAGTGCGACTGTTTGAACGCCAAACCGTTCGTCCGATTCGGAGCGATATGGCGGCGGGGACGAGTCACGCGCAGACGCTGGCCCAGCTACCGAATACAGCACTGGCGCTTTCACGGATCCTCGAGCGAGGGCGACGCAAGCTAGAGACGATGGACCGGTACTTGCCGCCTCCTACATCTCACATACCACCGCCGGTGGCCCCAGTGAGCAGGAAGTCGTCCGGGTATCAGCAAGGCACCCTCCACGATCGGTACCCGTCCATGCGTCTCATCGCCAAACACGGTACGGGCACCGAGTGCATGCCTCATGAAACAAAGTAATGTGGTGGTAGCCAACCAGCAAACGTGGCGAGTGCGTCTCTGGCTCGTCTTGCAAGACCCGTCGTCGTCGCGGCTCGTACGATGCAGCAACATCATATCGATGGAGCCATAGAGCGTGATGGATCTCTGTACTAGGCGCGGGTTGTCTCCACCGTGCTTATCGTCGCGGTCGTTCTCGCCACGTGCGTCTTTTTGCTTCAAACCGAACCTTCGTTCGAGCCGTATGCCTCCACCTTGTCTTATCTCGAGGTGCAGCCTCCAAACAAATCTTTTAAATATCTCGATATTGTCGCAGACCTTGTGCGTCGCTCTCTTTACAATCGACGTCCTCGTGCGGTTTCTGTGTGTGCCTCACCTCGGCGAATTCGCGCGCGGTACCGTTCTCAGAGGGTCGTTCGTCGTGTTGCTTAGGACACGCGTTTGTAGATGTGTTCAACTGGATTGACGTCGCGTCAGTGGTGCCATTTTACCTCGAAGCTTTTCTTGCGAATGTACGCGACGCCAATTTGCAAAATGCGAGTGGCCACATGCGTTGGATAGCGGCCCATGGCGTCGCTCTCGTCGCTTCGGGCACTCCGGCTGCTCCGCGTCGCGCGCATCTTTAAGCTCTCACGCTACACGAGCTCGATTCAAATGTTTCTTCATGTAGGCGCACATAATTCTTCCTTGGGAGTACTATGGCTCATGGCGGCGTCATCGTAGGCGATTCGAGAGAGCTCGCAAGCCCTTTTCATCCTCTTGTTTCTCGTGTCCATCACCATGGTACGTCCCGACAGGTCTTCGATCGATCAAAAGCGTCTCGTAGCTCTTCTTTTCAAGCGCCCTCTATTACGCCAACGCCGTTGATGAAGCAGGTTGCATTCCCGCCATCCACAGCGTCCTGTGCTCGCCGCTCCGAGAACCGGCGCCACCAGCGCCGTGTTGCCACCCGACGCCGTTCTATAGGTCTGCTCTATGTCAAGGCCGCCGACTTTAATGCGATAGGACAGTATTGCCGCCGCTTTGTGGTGGTGCATCGCCACCATGACGACTGTCGGGTACGGCGATGACGTGCCGGCGACGCCACCTGCACAAGCGATCGCATCTGTCGCGCTTCTGGCTGGCATTCTCATCCTGTCGCTTCCGACGAGCGTTATTGGCAGCAACTTTCAGCGCCTCTTTCGCGCGGCACACACTCAAGTCAGCGACGAGCGGTGGGTCGAGCAGCGTACTACCGACCAACCGTGCTCACAGACCAAAGTGTATGCAATAATGCGATGCACAAAAGACGCTGACACGCGTTCTGTGCGTGTAGGGAGCGCATGCAGTCCCTTCTCCTCGCGTTCCGTTGGAGCAATCCCGACCGCCACGTCATCGAGTACAGTGACTTGCTCTCCATCTATGACGAGAAGGATAAAGGCCACTTATCGGACAGCGACATGGTATTTCTGACCGTGTGGCCGTCACTCGACACGCTGTAGGACACGTTTCGGCACGATTTAGAGCGTCTTGACGCCATCAACTTGGTCGAGCACACCAAACGAGCAACGCGATCGGACGTGAAAAAGGAACCGCGACTGGAGACGCACGCACGCCGCGATCGTTTTCTCGCGACCGCAGACGAGACGATCCAGTACCGCTTGCTAGAATCCGAGGCGCTCTTGGAGAGCAAACTCCGGCACATTATCCAGCGCATTGTGGCGCTCGATCAAAAGCTACATGTCCTTAGCGAAGACGTCGAGTAAGTCGCATTTACAATCCAACTATTCAACTATCCATTCATCCATCGAGGAGTCGTCGCGGTGCCTAACATAAGATACGATCGATACGTACTAGTATGTAAAGTGGGCGCGCACTGTCGACGCAGGCTTGTCAAAGAGACAGAAGTCACGCCGCAAGTGGCTCTATACGGATTTCGGGCACCAATGTCATTTGTAGCGACGCAGATGACGAGTGCCATCGACAGTTTGAAGCATTCGGCCTTGGTTTCGTCACATGGGCATGACAACGCAACAAAGAAAAGTGTGTATATATACATACTAAAGGAAAACGTGTAAAAGGTATTATGTATCGCCGGGTGCATTTTGTGGCAACGTCGTCTCGTTGGAAGGCGCGATACGACTGGGAGCGGCCGCCGTATCGTCGTCGGTTTGGGAGCCTTGGATCTCGTTTGCCATTTGTTTCTTTGTTTCTATGCGAGCAGCTTCTTGAAGGGTGGCAAACGTTGTTGTGCTGTGAACAGACGGCCCCAGCGACAGGTTGTTGTATGGCGTCGGTGGGTTCAAACCGCTATGAGCTTGCAATTGGCTCAAGCGCACTTGAAGCCGCTGCAAGGACGTGCGCGCGCGCTTCTCGGCCCGAGCATCCTCTAGCTTTTTGCCGCCTTCTTCGGCCGACTGTTCGAGCATTGCTTGCGTGACGTTCATCACTGGCGCGCTCGCACACTTGTTCGAGCTCGGTTTCAGCTCGTCGGCAGAGGGAAACTGGTCCGAAGGCACATCGGGTTCGGGCGCCGTACGTACCGCGAGAGAAAACGACCGGAGCTTCTTGGCGCAGATCGCGACGGTATTGGCCACTTTGTTGAGGGCCTTGGTCTGCGGCGGCTGAAGGCGCGCGATCGAGTCCATATGAAACGCGTAGTGGGTGTTTTCGTGGATCACCCGCGTGCACTGGCTGCAGAGGTTCTGGAGGCAGAATTTGCAGTAGAGCGTTGCCGCATGGTCTTCGCACTGCTGACACAAGTGGAGCGTGTTGTGCGTTGCCACAAAGACTTGGCCGGCGCGCCGTCGCCTTGGTCTTCAAAGAGTGCGAGAAATGGCGTGAACGCAGCGCCGCACTCGAGCACCGAGAGAGTGCTGTAGTACTGAACATCGTCGCGGCCACGAATCAAGTAGTAAATCAGCTCCGCCAAGTCGGTCGTGGGAGGAGTCGACGGGTAGGCATCGGGCTCTGCCAGCGCCGCGACCACCATGCGCGCAATGGCGGCACTTTCCGCAAACCTAACCGCATGCGTTAGCGTGACAGATCGAAACCAAGGCGATGTACCACGGGGACTCTTGCAAGGCAGCGGTAAAGTCGGTCGCTGAGAGCGCGAAGAGATCACAGGCGCGCAGCGTCACGACGGAATAGGTGCAAAAGCTGGCCGACATGAAGCCTTCATCGCCAAAAAACTGACCGTCCACGTAGCTAGAAGGCGTTCCATCAACTGGTTACTTCATCATTCTGCAGCACAAAGTACCGTATCGGAGCGAAATTGGGTGTCGTCGATGCTGAAATGAGGTTGCCCTTGGCGACAAAGTACATGGTTTGGCCAATGTTGCCTTGGACGATGACCGATTCGCCGGGGGGGTACCCCTCAAAGACTAGCCGGTGGGCCATGCTGTACACAAGCGCCTCGATGCTGTTGTTGTCGCCGCAAAGCGGTCGCAAATACCGCGTCGAGAAGCGGTCGATAGCCATGTGGCCGATCTGAATGTTAGCTTGTGACCGGATTCGGGGCGGGAGCTGCTCCAAAATGCTTTGGTACATGACACCGCTCTGCGACGACCACCAGTACGAGAGAAAGACGTGGACTCGGTTTTCGATCGACCGGGTGATACGCTTCCGCGCAAGAAACTCCATGACGTTCATCTGGTTGATCTTGAACTCGACTTCGTTCTGGATGAGGTAGATGCACAAAGTGGACGCCTCGCCAATGACGTAGCCCATGATGAAGATGCCAAACACTGCCATGATGAAGAGGAACGTGAACTGGAGCATCTGATCTTTCGGCTCGTTCACGAGACCAGTGCCCGTGTTTAACGTCATTGCAAAGTAGAGGCATCGGAAGAGACGGAAAAAGACTTTCTCACTTGTCGCATCGGGATCAATCTACTTGCATGTCATGCCACGTTATTGAAGAAAATGGTATGCAAGGTACCGCAAAATAGGCCACGGGCAATGATGAGCTCCAAGCTGGCCCGAATCCATCGATGAACGTCGTGCCAAAGTACGCGCACGCCAACCAGTAGCTGCACATGAAGTAGTAGAGTCCAAGGAGCTTGAGTCGGTTCATCTCGTATGACATGCTGAAACGCTGCACTTCGTCGATCGTGTGCGTAAGTTGCCGCAACTTGAGAAAGCGGTTGAGCCGAAAGAGGGCAGAAAACTTGAAGAACGGCCCCACGATATAGTCCAGCGGAAGGATTGCGAGGACATCGAGCCACTGCGTCGTCTTGTGCTCTCTTGTCTCTTCACTAAACTCGCGTGACGAGACTGTCTCGATAATGTGCTGCTTGAACCAAATGTCGTACACAAACACCCCGTCCGTGAACACGTTGAGTATCTAGTCACCACGTCATCAGTTGTGATATGTCATCGTGACAGATCGCACCATGTAGACGACAAAGATGCCAGTCGAGAGGCCTTCGTTGCCAAATGTGAGCGCGTACGGGATGCTCAAAGCGATGTACAAGAGCGAGATGCAGAGCACGGTCAAGTACCGGATGTACATGGATGACTGGACTTCGATGTGCACGAGCTTTTTCAGCAGTTGCTGCGACCGCGAGACCGTTCTGATGATCTCATCTTTTGACGCACGCAAGAGCAGCATCGACTTGGACGTGGCGATTGGTCGCTGAAGCACGTGGGGCGTCGTTGCCACTTTGGCTTCGGCCCTGGCCTGGTCCTCGCGCATTTTGAGCTCTTGCTCGGCGTAGATTTCATTCACAATGAGCATGACCTTGGCTTTCCACTTGGGGTGCTGCGCAAACACTGACTCCAAATGCTTTCGCGAGAGCTTGTAGAGCGTACAAAACGTCCTCGCTTCAATCGTCGCATTGCGCGGCATGTAGCAGAAAAGGGACTTTTCGCCAAAGAAGGCGCCGGCATGGATCTCGTTGACCTTGGTGCCTTTGCTGACCAGGTTGTCCTTGATGCTGCACACAGGCACAAGGCCATCAAGCATCATAAACACATCGAGGCACCCCGAGAAGACAAAGTACATCTCGACGCCGACTTCGCCTTGGCGGCACACGAGCTCACCCCGCGTCACGAGCAGCTGCGTCATTTGGCTCACAAGCACGCGCGTCACGTTCGAGTCGGCGTGTTCGTCTTGAAAGAAGGGCACCTTGTTGAGCATCGGCGTCAATAAGAAAACCCGGATGTCGGCGACGAGCGACGGCGGAAGGCATTTCGCCAAAATGTGTTCTTCGTGGATCGAGTGAAAGAGCCGGTAAAAGTAAAAGTGCGCAATCTTGAGCTCCATCTCGGGCGAAAACGAGAAGTACTTGATAAACTTGCGGACGTAGTTGAGGTTGCTGTAGAACGCCCGGTTGTTCCCATCGAGGATTTGGACAATGTCCAGCAAGTTGCCCACTACGTAGGCGAGCAAGAAGACACCGAGCGTTTGGACAAACATCTAGAAACATTAATGGACTTTGAGTACATGAAAATCAGCGCCCGTACCGTAAAGGCGTATTCGATCGCAGTCACGGGGTACATGCCAGGATGGTAGCCCGTGAGCATGCCGAGGCCCCAGTAGTGCGCCTTGGTGTACTTGAGAAGGAGCGTCATATTGGGGTTGGACGGGTCCATGTCGACATTGGGGAGCCACGCGTCCTTCCCAAACTGCTTGGTGGTGGTGAACCCCAGCAGCGTTGACGCGTTGTTGCCAAAGTTGTACCACGTGCATCCGATAAAGTGCGCGAGCAAGTAGATGTAGAAGACGAGCTTGAAGATGCGGATCTGGATGTTGATCGTGTAGTACTGCCGCTCCAAATGTTGGATTTGGGCCGAGAGTTTAAAGAGCCGGAGGAGTTTGTTGACATTCCATGCCTCGGACCGCGGACTTCCCGTCCAGAGATTGGCTAAATTGAGCGGGATCACGGCGAGGATGTCAATGACAAAGCTCATCGAGCGCAGGTAGCGCTTGCGCACTTTGACCGGGTCCATGATCTATCCTCGTCATCCATATTCTGTTTCGTAACATGTGCGATAGTGGATTAGCGTACCTTGTTGCCATAGTCAGAAAACCCGGTCCGCGTTTTGAGAAAAATGTCGGCCAGAAAACAGAGCTCGAGCACAATTGAGATTGAATCGGACACGCGGACCGACTCGTCCGCAAAACCAAATGCCATGTAAAAGGGCACGCCAATGCACTCGTAGACCATGCCAAAGAAGAGGAGTGTTTCCCAAAAGATGGAGAAGTTCGAGTCGGGATTCAGCATCCACGGCTTGGAGACGGTGCTCGTAGGCTCCTTGGACGACGAAAGACCAGACGGCGTCCTCTCGATAAGCCCCGGTTTGTTGCGGCCGTGGGCTTTGGCACTTCGGGCCAAGACGTTGGCCGCAAATGTCGGAAATGTTTCTTGAAGCGACAGGAGTGTCTGGCGCGTCACGAGTGCAACGACACACGTCGTCATGGCTTTCGCTTGGTCCGCGTGGACAATGTTGTCTCGTTCGAGATCCAGACTAGAGAGACCGAAAAAATCGCCTAGCACCACTTGTCATGAGCCTCGACCCCCATTGCCATTAAAGGGTACGCACCCGACTTGAGCTCGCGCGGTGCGTCGTCGAGTGACGGTGTCAGAATCGCCACGTGGCCCTCGAGAAGGACGTAGGCAGCGTCGGCGTAGTCGCCGCAGCGGTACACCATTTCGCCCTGGCCGTGCAAGTGGATGGTCAAGTTGTCCAGAAAGATAGCGGCAAGTTGCGGGAAGCAGTCGCTAACATGCTCCATGCGTGCAATCGTGTCGACAGCGGATGCGCAGATGAACGAGAGGATCTCGCGCTTGATATTGTTGGGCAGCTCCGCGACAAGCTCGTTGATGTTGGCGCCTCGATGGGCGCTCCACCAAAAGTCGAGGAACGCCGACACGCGGCGGTGCAGGCCCGTGGGCGCTTTTTGTTTTTGCAAAAAGAGCTGGATACGCGACCGGGTCGCGAGAAATTCCATTTGCTCAACGGCCGACGCCGTCACGCGCTTCTGGACTTCGTCAATGATGATGGAAATCAAGAGCATGCCAATGAGCATGAGGACGCTGGCCAAAATGTACTCGCCAAAGATCTCGGGCTCAAAGGGCAGCCCGAGATTCGTGATGCACACGGCACCATAATACAGCGCACGCAGATACACGATGAGCTTGACATGACTGACGTGCGGGTCATCGAGCGCATACGTGACGTTGTCGTGATCGACGTAGCCCGTCGCGTCGTGGTTGAGGTGCAGGTTGAGCTCCATGGGCGGAAGCCATCCGTTTTGGAGGTGGCCGTAGCCCGCAATGAACGTGTACGCTTGTGCCGCGCACCCCCCGAGGTGGTAGCAGAAGAAGAGCAAGACGCCGAGAACGAGAATGCGTCTTTTGCTTGCAATGCGCACGAAAAGGGCCACCTCTTCGAGCTCGTCCGCGAGATGCAAGACCCTAACCCCAGAAATGTCCAATGTATCCGGAATATATAGATGTGTCGGTACCGAATCAGACGCGTGACGCGCCAGACCAGGTGCCATGGCGGGTACAGAATCCAGAGCGGGAAGGCACACACGACGTCCCGCCAAAACGACGTGCGAATGTAGTGCGTGGCGCACTTGACCGTGTCAAAGATCGACTCGGCCTCGACGACATAGGACAAGTTGAGTTTGCCGTAAATGTCGAGCCACAAGATGATGTCCGCGACCAAATTGCACCCTTGCATCCACGTTGGGTAGCCCATGATGACAAAGGTGTTGACAAACGGCACCATAAAGAGATTGTAAAGCGTCGCACCCTACGTGGTCGCGTCCATATACATCACATCTAGACGACGAACAATACCATAACGGCGAGTAGCCACGCGAGACGATAGCGCGCCTTGCGATCCAACGCGTGCTTCAAGAGCAATTTGTGCCAGCGCGGTACGGCAAAGAGAGGCCGAGTAAACGTCATCGTCGTGGACGTGCGCGATTCAGTCACCTTGGACTACGCACAGTGTCAGCATGACATACCACATTTTGCATGACGTACCGAGACCTGGTTGCTTTTTGGACGACTCGACGCCCGCGACGGATGGCCGGTACTCGCCGGCTTCCCGGACGGTGGCACGATGTCCACAAAGCGGCTCTTGTCATCAGGCCCTTCCTGCTGGTGCACGTAGTTGCCATAGGCTTTTGCGCGTTCGAACGTGTCGTTGCCGTCCAGGAGCGAACCTTTTCGCCGAATCACTTCGCTGTTGTGGAGGTCCATTTCCTGCAAAAGTTTCCCGACGCAGTCGAGAATTTGACCCTCGAATTCCGGATACGCCCGCAGAACGCGATGGACATGACTTCGCGACAAAATGTGCAAAATACAAAACGTCGCGGTGGTCACTACACAGAATCAAAGTGCTTTTAAGCACAAATGTATCGAGAAAAATATCAAATCGATACCGTTGGCAGTGCGCACTTGGTTGGTGAAGAGCGAGAGTTCGCCAAAGAAGCCGCCTTTGCGTAGCTCGCGCACCTATTTTGCCTTGCTTTAGCATCGCGGCGGCGATATAGAAATGCAGAGAGTGCATACCTTGACGTCGTTGATGCTCACTGCGAGGACACCGGCCTGTACAAAGTACATGTCTTCGCCTTGGTCGCCTTTTTGGCACACGACAAAGTTGGTCGGTAGCGAATGCGTGTCCATGAGGTCGACGAGCGCGCGTACGAACGCCGCGTTGCAGCAGCGAAAGAATGGCACGCCGGCCACCATACCCTTGAGAAGCGAGAATTTCACATCTTTGGCAATTGACGGACAGAGGAGCTTCATGTTGCTCTTGTCGTTGCTTTCGCCGCTCTTGAAGCCGTTCTACATTTTTCTAGGTACCGTGGACGGACATTTCGCGCGTCTACCTCCAGGAACTCGACTGCCCGCTCTTGGATTTCATGGGGCACGTGATGGAACGAGAGGACGTAGCGGAGCTGGTTGATTTTCGCGTCAAACTTTTCGACCGTGTCGGCGTCGCATTTGGAGAGCATGAAGAGCGTGCCGCAAATGTAGACAAAGAGGAGGAAGCCGCTGACCATGACAGTGACCATGTAGACCGACTGCCACAGCGTGCGAGGTGCGAAACCTTCGAGGCACTTGGAGACGATACCAAGCGACCTACATCGCATCGTCAAGTAAATCTTGGATGCAGAAGGACGCACCAGAAGAGCGCGGCAGAGTACTGCGTCACCACGTCTTCGTGCGCAAGGTGGAGCGTGAGCAACCACGGGTTGGTTTTGTCGGTATTGAACCCAAACGACGCGTACAGGCACGCGGTAATATGGCAAAAGGCGTACGAGACAAAGACGACCTTGACGATCTTGCAGAATTTGAAGTGGCGCGCAAACACCTTGTCAAAGTCGAGCGTATATGCGTTCACGCGTCGAAGACGGAGGAGTTTGTTGAGGTACAAGAGCCCGCACGACGAAGCGTGCGGTGCGATCGTGTACAGCGGCACTAGCGTGAGGAGGTCGAGCGGAAAGCTCCACGACCAAAGGTACTTGCGCCGCGTCATTTTCGGGTTGCGCACCATGTCGCCGAGGAGGTAGAAGCCCGTGTGCATTTGAACGGCAATGTCGACAAAAAAGAAGGCTTCGGCAAGGTTGAGCAAGTAGACCAGCGTCGGCACCTCGCAGATTGTGCGGTCAAAGCACAAGAGCATCGGGATCACAAGTGCGTTGTAGAGGCAAAAGAAAGCAGTACGACGTTCCAGCACGCCAGGTAGAACGAGTCGGGCTCGATCGCAATCGTCTTCTTGTGTCGAATTTCCCAGGACAGCGACCCGCGCCGTAGCTGGAAGCTGCCGAGGTTCTCTGCTGTCCGACGAAGTAGCGGCGCGACGCGTGCGAAGTTCTCGCTGCGCAAGATGGCGCTGATGTGCGACGGCCGGCCATTCTGAGCCGTGGGCAGTCGCCAAAGGCCGAGCTGCACCAGTAGCTGCTTCATCTTGCGCCAACGGTTCTTGTCTCCGACTGGCCGCCTTTCTCGCGACGCTATTTATAGATCGGTTACAAGCGGTTAGGTCCGAGCGTCGGTTATTAATAGAAAGCGCTATTTATACTCGACCTAAAGGCAGCATTTTGTACTGGCATCGATACAATCAAGGGATACAATTGTAGAGTACTGCGATGGAATAGTAGGCTGTCTTTCAAAAGAACTGCACTACTGATACTGGTAGGAACCTCCTGGTGACACCAGCCCACAGGCGGATAGTACCTTGGCAGTACCAAAGCAACGGAAAGGTCATGTAAAATTTGTGGCCTTGGCAGTGCTCCCCATGAAAACATCAAAACTCCATAAACGAACGGGAGAGTATTATGACTTGCCCACAGTATCAATACCGGTATTACATGCTATCCAGTTGCTGGTTATACGAGTCCATGCGTCGAGTGCCGTCTTTGTCGCGTGTCGCGATATCGATGGGATGTGAAAGGCCGATGTCGAAATTTACGGTAAATCACTTCATAGGCATAAAAAGACCGTACTTGATACGGTACATTGTACGGTAGAAAGTACGGTCTATTTGACCGGATAACGATAGTATCCGGATGACGGCAGAAACACGGTATTTTTGCGGGCAATTGGCGGGTGTTGATTGGAGGAGGCCAATTGGTGGCCCATCCTCGTGTCATTGGCCCTTTCGCTCCCTCTCGACAAGCTCGCCGCCATGCCACCGAAGAAGGGGAAGAAGCCCGCGCCCGCCAAGAAGGCCGTCTCTGGCGACGACGACTGGGACATCCTCAACGAGTTCGCGACGCCTGCTCCTGCGCCCGTGGAAGCGGCGCCGGCGCCGGCCGAGCCCACGACCGAGGCCGAGCCTGCCGCCGTCGACGACGCGGTGGCGGCCCACTTGGCCAGCTTGGGTATCTCGGCCAGCGCGGCTGCGGACAAGAAGAAGAAGAAGAAGGGCAAGAAGAAGGGCGACGATGCCAAGGACGAGGCACCCGCGGCTGCGGCTGCACCTGCCCCGGCTGGCCCGAAGAAGCCCCTCTCGGCTGCTGCCAAGGCGCTCTTGGAACGCCAAGCGGCCCTCAAGGCCGAGCAGGAGCGCCTCCAGGCGATCCAGGAAGAAGAGGAGCGCCTTGAGCGGGAAGCCGAGGCCGCGCGCCTCGAAGTGATCCGCAAGAAGGAAGAGGCGGCCGAGCGCAAGCGTCTCGCCAAGAAGGCCAAGGTCGAAGCTGCCAAGGCCGAGGGTACCTACATGACGAAGGCGCAGAAGCTCAAGGCGCAGCGCGCGCAGGCGGCTTTGGAAGCCATGAAGGCGCAGGGTCTTGTCTCGATTGCTGCCGACGAAGAGAAGAAGCCTGTTGTGTACACCAACACGAAGAAGAACAAGAAGCAGCCCAAGAAGGAAGAAGACGTCGTCGAAGAGGTCAAGCCCGCGACCGAGGACGTGCCGGATGCCTGGGACGCCAGCGACAACGAGGACAAGGCCGAGGCCGACGCCCCGGACGCGTGGGACGATGATGAGTGGGACGACTCGGCGCTCATTGCGACGATCCAGCAAAAGGTCGAGGAGACGACGACGACGGCTGCCGAGGACGAGGTCGAAGATCTCATCGAGCTCGAGAAAGAAAAGAGAAGGAGCGTCTCCGCCAGCAAGGCTTGGCCCTTGCCAAGCGCCAGGCCGAGCAGGAAGCCGAGGCGGCTCTCGCGGCCGAGGCGGAGACCGTCCGCTCCAAGGCCAAGCAAGAGGAAGACCGCAAGAAGCGCGAGGCTGCCGAACGCCGCCGCGTTCGCGAGGAGGAAGCCCGTGCGGCCATCTCGGAGGATAACCTTCGGTCGCCGATTTGCTGTATCATGGGCCACGTCGATACGGGCAAGACCAAGCTCCTCGACAACATCCGCAAGACCAAGGTGCAGGACGCCGAGGCTGGCGGTATCACGCAGCAGATTGGTGCGACCTTCTTCCCTGTCGAGGCCATCAAGCAAAAGACGGCTGCGCTTCAGAAGGTGACCAACCTCCAGTACAAGCTGCCGGGTCTCCTCGTCATTGACACGCCGGGCCACGAGAGTTTTACCAACCTTCGCTCGCGCGGCTCGTCGCTCTGCGACATTGCCATCCTCGTCGTCGATATCATGCACGGCCTCGAACCCCAGACGCTCGAATCGCTGCGCCTCTTGCGTGCCAAGCGCGCGCCGTTTGTTGTCGCCCTTAACAAGATTGATCGCTGCTACTCGTGGAAGACGTGCCCGGACATGCCGATCCGCGACGCGCTCGCGCTCCAGAACGAACACGTGGTGCGCGAGTTTGAAGACCGCGCCAAGAAGATCATGGTCGAGTTTGCCGAGCAGGGCCTCAACGCTGAGGTCTACTGGCGCAACAAGGATCTCGGGCGCACCGTGTCGCTCATCCCGACGTCGGCGATTTCCGGCGAAGGCGTCCCGGATCTGCTCATGATGCTCACCAAGCTCACGCAGGAGCGCATGGCCAAGTCGCTTGCGTTTGTCGACATTCTCCAGTGTACCGTGCTCGAAGTCAAGGTCATCGAAGGCCTCGGCACGACCATTGATACGATTCTCGTCAACGGCTCGCTGAGCGAAGGCCAGACGATTGTCGTCTGTACGCTGGAAGGCCCGGTGGTCTCGACGATTCGATCGCTACTGACGCCGCACCCGATGAAGGAGATCCGCGTCAAGGGCGAGTACATCCACCACCAGACCATCAAGGCCGCGATGGGTGTCAAGATTTGCGCCCAAGGCCTCGAGAAGGCGGTGGCCGGCACGCAGATCCACGTCGTGGGCCCTGACGACGACGTCGAGGAGCTCAAGGACTCGGTTATGTCGGACCTCTCCAACATTATGGACTCTGTCAACGCGACCAAGCGCGGTGTCATGGTGCAGGCGTCGACGCTCGGTGCGCTCGAAGCACTCCTCGAGTTTCTTCGGTCGTGCGACCCGCCGATCCCGGTGGCGTGCGTCAACATTGGTCCGGTCCACAAGAAGGACGTAGTCCGCGCCAGTGTCCAGCTCGAGCACAACAAAGAGTACGCGACGATCCTCGCATTCGACATCAAGATTCAAAACGACGCCAACGAACTCGCCAACGAGCTCGGCGTGCGCATCTTCACGGCCGACATCATCTACCATCTCTTTGACCAGTTTACGGCGTACATGGACAACATCAAGGCGCTCCGCCGCGAGCAGTTTGCCGACGTCGCGGTCTTCCCCGTCGTCCTCCGCATCATCCCGACGTGCGTCTTCAACAAGAAGGACCCGATCATCCTCGGCGTCGACATTGAAGACGGTATCCTCAAGGTGGGCACGCCGCTTGTGGCGATCGTGGGCGGCGCGCTCGTCTCTGTCGGCCGCGTCGGCTCGATCGAGAAGGACAACAAGCCGACCGAGACGGCCAAGAAGGGCGCGAGCGTCGCGGTGCGTATTGAAAGCGACTCGAACGTGACGTACGGCCGCCACTTTGACCACACGGCCAAGCTCTACTCGCATCTGAGCCGCGCGTCCATCGATGCGCTCAAGGAGAACTTCAAGGAGGACCTCGCCAAGGACGACTGGCGGCTCGTCATTCGTCTCAAGGGCGTCTTTGGCATTATCTAAAGCACTCCTCGTCTTTATCTTAAGTCCTACTACTTCGTACTCGTCGTTTGGGTTCCGGTTGCAAAACGTTTAAGTAGAAAACAAAGGGATAGCTTAGTGGGCAATGATGGGGTGGTGTTAATACAGGACGATGGTGGGTGCCATCAGAAGGATGCAGAGGCGCGTGCGCTTAGTTCTTGTTCATGTACGTGTCCATGTCATCGTCCAAGTCGGCGGCCGACTTTTCCTCACCACGGCTATCGATGCATATGAGTCATCGAGTAAGCAGCAGGATCGAGTACGTACCCTCCCCGGCCACGACGGGCACCACCGCCGCCGTTGCGACGGCCACCGTTGCCACCACGGTTGCTACACACATCGCAGCCAGTGAGCACGACGATACCGTGTCGATAATGCCAAGACGCACCCGTTGCCGTTGCCGTTGAACGTCACCTTGAAGTCAACGTCCTTGCCGGTGGCGCCCTTGAGCGCCGTGCCGAACAGACCCGAGCGAACGTTCTTGCCGTTGTCGCCCTTGTTGGCGCTGTTGTTGTTGCCTTGGCGCGCGTTGCCCTCGTCCATGGTGATCTTCATGGGCTGGTTGTCCAAGGTGCAGCCTATTCGGGAATGCCGTGAGGGGTGGTGCCGAAGGAGGCTGGCTTTGGTACCATCGTATTTGTTGATGGCGGCCTGCGCCGACTGGATGCTCGTGAACCAAACACGAGCTTGGCCCTAGACATGGACACTTGTACAGCCAACCGCTCGATGGAGCGCCGCACGGGAGCCCGGCACGCGCGCGCCGTATCGGTCCATGGAGAAGACGTATCCAAGCGTCGCACGATGCGTGATGCGCGAGTGTCGTTCCCGAGTCGGCGAGAAGAAGAAGTTCAAATCAAGGATGGGGTCACACCTTGGAGCGGCCAGCGCGGTCGTAGAGGATCTCGTACTTGGCGACCTTGCCGACGGTGCTAAAGAGCTCCTTGATGTCGTCTTCCAAGACGTCGAATTTCAGGTTGGAGACAAAGATCTTGAAGCCCGTCTCGTCCTGGCCCTGCGCCTTGCCGCCAAGGCGCGAAAGGATCGACGCTACATCACAGCATCAGCGCCGGTCGCTGGCAACCGCACGTACCCTTGCGGCCCGACTTGTTGTTGTTGCTGTTCTTGTGATTCGAGTTGTCGTCCATGTCAACGTCATCGTCGCTCTACACCTCGCATGAGTCTTTCTCTTCTTCAAGCATGCCATCGTCTACCTTGCGACCATACGGCGTCCCGTTGCTGCGGCCGCGGCCGGCGTTGGCGCGGCCACGGCGGACCGGGCCGGCGCCGCCCGAGGACTCCTTGCCCCCGCGGCCACCCTTGTTGCCCGAGGACGCGGTCGTCTTCTTCTTCTGGATGAGGTCGTCAAGGCTCATGTCGAGCGAGTTGAGGAGCGACGACATGGTGATGGCTAGCTTCTTCTTCGTAGGAAACGAATCACTTTCTTTCCCCTCTCGCTAGCAACCAGACATGGTGCCGGATACCAATTTTAGAGCCTGTTTTCATTGGACGAGAAGCGGGATTTCCGGATACGATCCACGTTTCTGTGGAATTTCGAACTGAACTTGGAACCGCAGATCGGCCACGATGGGACGCTGGCTGGAGGTATATGGGACGCCGACGCCATCTAGTCCCATGGCACCGACCGACTAGAACGCATGATGTCGGCTGAGAAGCGCGGGATGGGGCAGCGCGGGATAAGGCGGGCCATCAGCTCGAGCTCGGATCTGCCTGCGGTACGATGCAAGCGCTGGGAGGAAGAGGCGGATGATATCTATTACAAGTGGCAAACTACTTGGCTTGGCAGCAACAGACGCACTTGCCGGCGCACATGCAAAAGTGGCATTTGGCGAGGACCGAGAAGCCAATCGTGGTCTTCCAGTGCGGCGGCCACCTATACCATGATCGTCGTCAAACCATGAGAGCCTCAAGTAGAGTAGAAGCGTACGTCTTTTCAATGGATGGGCGAGAGCACATGCGCAAGTACCACATTGCAAGCCGCGGGTAGAGACCGTCGAGCTGGAGGCCACATCGGACTGCGTACGCTACGTTTGTAAAGACGACAATGTCGCAGAGGCACGGCTCGTTGGCGACGAGGTAGTTGCGACCGGTCAAGTAGAGTTCCCAGAGCTTGAGCTCCGACTCGAGGTAATGCCACTTGGCTTGCAGCACGTCTGGGTTTGGTCGGATGTTCTTGGTCGCATTCGCCTGCGCGCGCCGGAGGTACACGACCATCTCGCCGACCATGGAGAGGATTTCGTTCGACTCGTGGAGGCGCGTCTGTGCAATCGCATACAGCTTCGGGTCGTTGGGGAGGAGCGGGTTGGGATAAAACTGCTCGAGGTACGCCAGGATCGCAGCGCACTCGTAGAGAATGACACCGGACGTGCCATCGGCGAAGACAGGCACGCGCATGCGCGGGTTGAGCTGCTGGAAGGCCGGCGTCTTGAGCACACCGCTCGAGAAGCTCACGCACACGCTGCGGTACTCGATCTTCTTTTCTTCGAGCGCAATCAAGACACGCCAGGCTAGACGTCAGCGATGCCACGATGAGGATCGACGCCAGCATGCGACAGGCGTCGTACCTTGCGGCGAGCCCGAGCCCCAGAACAGGACGCGCTCGCCAGGCTTGGCGTAGCTCTGAATGAGGTCCTCTTCCGTGCAGATCGAGTAGTCGTCGTCGCTCGCCGGCGACGAGTGGGCCTGCACGAGCGCCTCATGCTCCGTCGTGGGCTTGGCCGCGTCGTCCATCTTGTGCTGCAACAGAAAAATGGCGAAACGCAGCTTTATCAATTTCTAGAGGTTGTATACACCATCCGAGGTCGAGCATCCGGATACAAGAGGGTTTGTATATCCGGTAGGATTCGCCCCCCGACGATTGGGTCATTCTAGTGTCGTTTTAGCCAATGGCATGATGAGGATGGCTTCACACAGCTAAGTGCCATTTCTCTTGAGTGGCTCAAGTTGAACTTGGCGGTCGGTTGTCGACAGCGCGGATGGCCATCATCAAGGGGGCACGAACAGTTTATGGACCCTTGCCATCATCCCGCGACATCATACCAATGTCCTGCCACTCTTGAATCCTGAATGGTTGAATGCTAGCCTACGATTATGTACCAGTACGGGGATATGTCCACCTCGATCCAAGACTGACGGCACGCAGCTGGGTGGCATGGTATTCCATCCCACAGGGCATCGGCATCACGAGCGAGGTTTCACGGCTGTACCAGCACTCTTTTAATGCATGTTTTGACACTAAGAAGAGAGGCACTGTAGAGCAAAATGAGCGCGTTGGCTACAACAGAGATGTCTTGCGCTCTCAGGACCTGGTTGGGATTTCTACCGGGTTCAAGTTCTTGTGTAGTCCAATGGCAGCGGAAAGCAATTGTGCATCTTAAGCATGCATCGGTAGAGACGAGCAACTGCCCGTCCGAAGTCGAGAGTCTTCTTGTGTGTGCATTTCCTGTCTTATCCCCGCACCGGTCATCGACTTCTCTTCGCAGTGAACAAACAGGCTGTGCCGAACCTCGAGACAGTATTGAAAAGGTGTCGACCATTGAGCGAGTTTGCCGGATTTTTATGCTGGCCAATTATTGGACGAAATGTTTCGCGCAGCTTCCGCCGCGCTCTTGCGTCACCGCCCGGCGCTAGGCCTCCATGGCGCGCTCTTCGCAACGCCGCAGCGCGCCTTCGCCCTGCACTCGTCCATCATCGACCGTATGCAACTGCTTACAGCGCGCTACGAAGAGCTCTCCAAGGAGCTCATGGGGTATATCCTTTCTCTTCGATGATGGATTTGGCTCTAATGACGCATAGCAATGATGGCAACATTGCGCCATCGCGGATTGCCAAACTCTCGATTGAAATGTCCGAGATGGAGCCTGCCCTCGAGGCCATTCGTGAGCTGGAAGCGCGCCAAGAGTCGATCGCAGAGCTAGAAGAGGTATGATACCACCTCGTACGTGCACGTCCTGAGCCCTAGCAGGTGATTGCCGAGGCGACCGAAAGCAGCGATGCCGACTCAGCAGAGCTCCGGGCGATGGCGACCGAAGAAAAATTTGAGCTCCTCAGCGGCATTGACAGCTTGGAGAAGGACATCACCGTACACGTGGCCCATCATCATACATTGTAGCTCATCGGTGCTTCGTTTTGCTAGCGTCTCATGCTGCCAAAAGACGAAGCAGACGACAAGAGTGCAATTCTCGAGATTCGCGCTGGCACGGGTGGCGACGAGGCCTCGCTCTTCGCCGGCGACGTGTTGCGCATGTATCAAAAGTACGCTGCGCTCTGCGGCTGGAAATTTGAAATTCTGAGCTTGAGCGAGACGGACCTCGGCGGCTGCAAGGAATGCTCTGTCTCGATCACGGTCTGTGCAACGGCCACGTCGTCGATGCTTCAACGTATGGTTTGGGTAGGGCCGCGGCGCGTACGGTCGCATGAAGTTCGAGTCGGGCACGCACCGCGTGCAGCGTGTGCCTGTCAACGATACGCGCGTGCACACAAGTGCGATCACAATCGCCGTGCTGCCTGAAGTCGAAGAGGTCGCATGCCATCGCTTCCTGCCTTGTCTCACTTTGCACTTTGCATTTTAGATCGAGATGAAGAATGTCTTCTTGCCCAAGGATTTGCGCATCGATGTCTACCGAGCGAGTGGCGCGGGCGGCCAGCACGTCAACACGACGGAAAGCGCCGTGCGCATTACGCACTTGCCGACGAATACGGTCGTGGCCGTCCAGGACGAGCGGTCCCAGCACCAAAACAAGGCCAAGGCCATGAAGATTCTCTGTGCCCGCGTCTACGACGCCGAGCGCCGCGCTGCCCACTCGGAACGCGACAAGATGCGCATGTCGCAGATCGGGTCAGGCGACCGCTCAGAACGAGTGCGCACGTACAACTTTCCGCAGAGCCGCATTTCGGACCACCGCGTCGACGGCCTCTCGACCTTTGGCATGGACCGCATGATGGAAGGTCTTCTCTTGGACGAGATCATTGACGCACTCGTGCTCCACGACCAAAACGACAAGCTCCAGCGCATGAACGAACAGCTGAAATAAGACAGATTTGCATATATACTACTAGTAGCCGTGCTTTTCATATAGTTGAGCATGTTGGCTCTGTGAAGAAGGCCGAGACAAAATCGAGAATGGAAATGGCCACACGCCATGGCGTCACGGGAAAGGTGGGATGCAGTCTCCTCGCGCCTTGGTCGTAAATGGTGGCACCATACCCTACTACTCTTTCCAACAAGAAATTGCCATAAAGGGTCTCGGCGACGTGGCTAAAATTGTGCTGGAATGGTTATGCTCACGACGACGATGACGATGGCGACGATGGGTGCTCAGCGGCGTACACGGCAAGTTGATCGGCCTTGGAGAGTCCGAGGCGGCCGCGCCAGAGGTCTGCCACAACGGGCGAGTCGGTGGTGATGCCGCGGTGTACTTGCTCGAGGGCGTCGCGGCTGTTGACATGACCGTACCATTCCCCGTCTAGCATGTCACCTCGGAATCTCCTCTCCCACGCAGAATGCATGGTCGTACCAGGATGAACGATGCAGTTGCCCGCGAAGCGATGGCCGCCATAGTGGCTCGTCGCGTAAGCTTGCCATTCTGGAATGTCGATCTACCCGCTTTCAGATGACGCGAAGGACAACGATGACGCGTCTACCTCGATCCACTCGATGAGCTTGGGGCCCGCACATGCACAACGAAAGTCGCGGTTGGCATGCGCACACACAAATACGTGCTTGCCTTGAAGAGGAGCCACTGTCAGTCTAATAGTGCCAAGTGTCAATATCCATGTCCCGCTGCTGGGAGCCGCCTACCGCGCTTGGAGCGCGCCGAGGTCAATTTCCTCTTGGAGCAGCGATTCAGCCACAAAAGGCACTAGATCCCATGCGTTATCACTAATGAGAGCATGCATACTATGTACCGTCTTCCGCGCGAATATTGCGCAGGCGAAGGTTGTCGGGGAAGACGAGTGCGTCGTGCGTCATCGCATCCGACGTCGCATTCGCGTTCGTTGCGCCGGGGTGGGCCACGGAGACGACGAGTTGGGCGCACTCCTTGGTGTTGACCTTGTCAGTGATCTGTCGTGTTGCGTGAGCGATTAGCTTTGCAGCCTCGTCGCAGCGTACCGCACTGTATGCCGCGAGGATGTGGTCGGTCTGCTCAATCTTCTTGGGCCACGCCTCGGCCGAAAGCGACGGCTCGAGCAGAATGAGATGGCGTCGATGGTTCTACACTGGAGGCTTAGCTTTGCCTTCGAGTACTGCATGTTGTCGCTCTACCTGGACCGAACCTGCAATCGAAAACCAACGTCGATGCGTCGCGCGCAGCATTATGACAAGTGCGGAAAAGGCAACGTCGCGCCATTGCGTTATATAGTGTGAGCTGCTCTAAATAATGTATTTTGGGTGGGCTCAGTGAACCAGAGGGTGGACTGAGATGGCACCCAGATCACGGGTTAGAGCTGCACGCCAAAACAGGCTTTTGAGTGGAAGCTACACGCGTGCAACGACGAGGAAGATACTCCGAGAGCTCTACACAGCCTAGTCGTCTTGATGTAAATGGATCCCTCTGGGCAGCCCTCTGATTCTCAAGGTGTCGGTCGGTCAGCGTTGGCTAAACGCACACAATTTGTTGCCGGACAAACCACGCATGAGGACCATGTATGAAGACGCGATCACGTACGAGCCAGGTACGATACATTCAATTTTACACCTTCCTCCTAACCTCCTTGCCGTACAACGCACTAGCCTTCAGCTCTCTCAGATCCTTCGCAGCCACGTGGCTGGTGTAATAACGCTACTGTTGGCATTTGATTGCGCCGTCCCGATCTTGAAGGGACATGGTGACAGGCGCCGACGCCATCGGGTGGCGCGTTGAAGTCTTCTGGGAAGACGAGGAACAATGGTTCCAGGGCGTCATCACAGAGTACTCGGACGACGATGGCTATTACGTCAGCTACGACGACGGCGACGAAAAGTGGCAGGTACAGCAGACCGTCTACACAGACTTGGCAACACGCGATGCTTTTTTGATGCATAGCCCAGCGCAGCGCCAGACGCAATGCGCTTTCTGGCCAAAACGATTGCTGTCGACGATGCAAGTACTGAGTTAAAGGGCTCGTTGCCTGTGGCCGCAAGCCACGACTACTCGGAGGACGGGTTCGAAGACAAGCCCGAGATGCCGATGCAGTCGTTGCAAGACGGAAACACATTGCTGGAAAGCGACGAGGCGACACCAGAGCCCACCCCAAGACAACACTCGGAATTGCCACTGCAAGTCAAGGTCACCGAACCGAGGGGAACGACGCCGGTCGTAGCACCGCTTCTGCGCGCGCGACCTGTGCCTGCCAAGCCCGTCCGCAAGCCCGCGAGCAATACTATCTTCTTCAAAGACCGAGAAGAGCTGCAAGAAATGCGCACGAAGCTCGAGGCTACAAAATTAGCGCTGACGGACGAACTCAGCAAGCTCAAGGTGTCTCTCAAAGCCGCGGATGCGACGTCTGCGCAGCTCAAACAGACCATGTCGGACCTCACGGCCAAGCTTACTGTCGCGCAGCTCCACCCGACGACAAACGCGCCCAGTGCATCGTCGATGGACGAGCGCATGCTCGAGCTTACCGCACGCAACCGTCAAATGACCGCTGAGAACGCAGAGGTCTCGACATGCCGTGATGCTTTGATGTTTATGACATTGTCGTTGGTTGGTAGCTCGCGACAACGAAGCGCGAGATTCAAGGACGCGTGGATGCGCTGCGAGAAAAGCAAACGCGCTAAGCACCAAGTGGGCCAACGTACCCCAGAGGCACAAGGTCACGCTTGTGGAAGTGCAACTTGAGATTGCACTTTTGCTGCAGCACAAGAGCAACTTGGAGGCGACGCTGGCGACGCGCAAGGTGCCGTCCAAGCCTACAACTACGGTCGATGTTGACGGCTACAAGGCCAAGCTGGCGGCTGCTGATGCGCGGATATGGGATCTCAAGCGCGAGAGCCTCGACTGGAAGCAGCGGTTCGAGCAGGAGCAGGCCAAAGCATCTGCGCTCAACGCCCGCCGCGTGAATCTCGGCGCTCAGCTTGCGCGGTTTCGGTCCTCGAAAGCTCTCTTACGCCGTGCGTTTGATCGGTGTGATGGCAATGGTGATGGGACTCTCACCCTCGACGAGACAGTGCAAGTTCTGCGTTTGCTGTCACCCGGCGGCAACGGCGACGATGACATCGAGGCCTCAATTCGCACCTATTTTGCGTCGACCGATGCCAACCGCGACAACGCGATCGACTTTGACGAGTTTTGCAAGGCGTTTGAACATCTCATGACCGCCTAGTCATCCGACTCGACATTACTACAGTGTTATCGAGGTCATATAACTCGATGGGACCGTGGTTGTACAGCTGCAGCAGGGGATGCCGCGGCGTGTCTGGTTTCCAAACATACTCCGGAAAAATGCGGTATCCGACCATATGAGAGTTGTAAAACTACCCCAAGAGTAGGGGATGCAGACGATTTGCTTTCAACTTGTAGCGTGCGTTTTTTAACCGGATCAGGAGACATACTTTGACACTCGTCGTCGACTTCACGTGTAAATTGCAAAAAGACAACAAATACATTTAATCAATTTACCGTATCTCCTACGTCATGCAACAATGTCAAAACGCTGCATGTACGTAGTTGAACTGTCGCACCCCCCATGGGTCAATAACGACCCTTGACATTACGCCGGAAACCAAAGGATGCCCCAGATCATCTCGGGCACTTAAGGTCAACGACATCTTGTCGAGATGTTATTGAACCGAAATAACTCGACGCAACGTTTACCAAAGTGACGCGGTGCGCCAAGAGCGACTAGAATATCATGACAACAATTTACTAGTTCCAGTCCCCCTCCTAACCAGGTACCTTGTATCAACTAATCAAATGCACCAATAATACTGGTAGGAACCTCTGGTTACACCAGCCCAGGGGGGATTAATTGTCTGTCCGTCCGTCCGTCTCCGTGTCTGTCTCCGTGTCCACGGCTGCAGTGATTGGTAGAAATTGTGTCCGCGGCTGCAGTGATTCGTAGAAACTCAAAAGATACACTCTTCGCGGCGTGTCGCTGAACCTCTTTCCCATTGGTCAAAATTCCCTGAAACAGCCGATGTGTCCTACTCTTGTATCATCTTGGCGCCACGTCGCTCGAGCTCTGTGGTGTTGCGCCGGGGTTGTCTGTGTGCACCACCATCTCAAAAAAGCATGAACGCAACAAAGGCGAGCGACACCTGAAGAGAAGGCTGCGCGGCTCCAAAAGCAGCGCCAGGGCAAACAAACGCACGCTCCGCTCAAAAGGCGAGCGGCACGCCGACGCAGAAGGCTGAGCGGCTCGCTGGAACATTCTCTGTCCGTTTACAACCGTGTTGTCTCCTCGTCCCACTTGATGTGCATCCCTCGTCATCGACTTGGCCACGTATAACCCTCGCGCCGTCGTCACAGCTACACTTGCCAACACAACTTGAATCAGCCAATGCCACCACGGCAAGTCGTGGGAAGGGGACCGATCGACAATTTCGAATTCAACTACCCCGTGCTCGCCTTCAACGGCCACTTGCAACATCTCGCCTTCAACGGCCACTTGCAACAATACCTCCGTCGCAGTCCTCGAGCGCCACATTGCACGAGGCGCCCGCAGCGAGGTGCCCGGACCCGGCATCACGCTGGCTTTCCTGGCAGCAAGCAGCGTCAGCCTGGCCAACAGCTTCGCCGATAACACGCAAGATGCGGTCACAAACTGCATGCCCCGCATTTCACAACCTTCACATAACACAATGAGCGACGCTGAAGACACACGCTTCAAGTGTTTCGCACTTCCACCGGCTCCATTGCTCAACTTTCCCTCAAAATGAGGTTTCCTACCAGCCCACTCCGCAGGAACCTAGTATCTGCAGCACAAGCACAATCTCGACCCAACGCAATGGCCGTGGGATCGATCTCTGCACAAAGGTAGAGTCGTCACCTATAACGCAGGTAGTAGTTGCAACGGGTTCACGCGACAGAGGCACAAGAGGAGGTGGAGCTGAAGTCGACGCTCCATCCACGGGAGGCAACGATCTCTGTCAATGCAAGGGCTTGACGGAAGGACACCCACGAGACCCAACGCGTATGCAATGCTACGTGCTGTGTATTTATCGCGATATTCTTCGTAGTCGGCGCCATAGGCTTCGTTGTGGCGATTGAAGCTGTACAGTAAGCGGCAACACAAATTCCTGGAAGTAGGATTGGAGCTCGGGGTCGAGCGCGGTTGCGGCAAACTCGACCATTGCGCACTCGCCCGCGCCCATGTAGAGCTTGGTCACAATCGACACAAGAAACTCACTTCGCTGACTCATGTGGTACCGGGGCGCGTCGGCGGACGCTGGACCGCGCCGGGCGTCAACGCGACATGCGTCCGATGCCCGCGAGAGCGCGCTCTCAAACTGACTTCGGAGCGCTTGGCGCCGCTCGATCTCGGTGAGGATCGCCGGTGTGACAAAATTGAGCACCTTGACGCGCGACACCATCGAAATACGTGGTGCTTCTGGAAGCACGCGGCTCCGCTTGATGACTTGAAGGATCGATCTCTTTGTTCTAGCGCGATGCATGGATGGCACTGGCGTAGTAGGCGGCTGCACTTGACTCGGCTCGAGCGGCGAGACGGTCGCAACTGTTGGATCGACCACACTGCGACGCTGCGACACCTTGGACGACTGCTTGGAGAGAACGACGAGCGCTCGAATGCTGGTCGGAAGGTACGTGCCGTTGCCTCGTAGGCGGTTGAGAAACGTTTGGCGCGGCGACTTGTCGGCAGAGCTGATGCGCTTTTTCTGCGCTTGAGCTTCCAGCGCGTGCAACGACATACAAATGCGCTCGAGCAACAAGCTGACTTTGTAGCTTCCGTGCCACAGCCAAAACGCAGCGTGGATCGCTGCAATCGCGTCCTGGGACAGCATCTCCATGGTGTTAGCGTTGGCTTCGGTCGTTGCCGCTGTCAGGATCTCGGCCACAACGTGCGCACATTTGGTGACGGTGACGAGCGAGGGCTGTCGAAGACCAAGCACAAGCTGGTGGAATGCGCTCGGGTGACGTAGCCACAGAGACGGTGGCAAAACGGCGCTAACGCAAGTACTGTGGGCTGTGTGGATGGCGTCGATGACAAACTTGGCTTCGGTCGAGGCGCAGAGCGCAGCGAGGACATGCAGGAAGACGACTTTGCTCAGATGCCAATACCGCGCCTTGTAGCACTGCAGTAGGAAGAGTGCGATTGTTTCTTGAGCGCCGTCGACGCCGATGTTTTGCAAGAGCACCTCGAGGCTGCGTTGGTACAAATCTTGCATATTATCCGCGGCCGTGTCCTGCGATTGCGTGATCGAAAGCCACGGCTTGTCGCGAATGCGCACGATAGGGCACGGCGATGGCGCGAGAATGCTCGCCGACACCGAGCTGCGGCGCCGCTTCAATGACTTGTGAGACACGGGCTTGGGTGCCGTCACCGTCGTGGGTGTCACCACTACACGACGTGCGTGTCACCCTGATATCGATCGAAATCAGAGTTACCTTGTATGTCGTTGATACGTGCAACTTTGATGCGCTTCTCCGGTGCCTTGGCGTGAGCCCCGCCTCGATGCACTTGCATGTGACGAGGCAAAGGCCGGTCGTTGTTCGTCTTGTCTTTGAGCCACAACTTGTGCGGCATCACAAGTGCTTCCGACAGCTCTCCGATCACTCGCTTGTTCTTGCGCAGTCCCTAAACCAAAAAGTTGACACCTGATCATTGAAGACTCGGTCTTGTGTACTGCAATGTGGCAAAACCACAGTGTCTGGATCGCATAGGTCCGGCAGAGCGGGTGACTGTCACTCGATGCGAGCTCACGCAGTCGAGTCAAGATACCTTCGTGGTCCAGCGGGTGCAGTTTGGCCGCGTCGACGTAAAATGCTGCGATGGCTCCAACGACGCGGACCTGGGGCTGCGGAGATTCGAGCAGCGTCAAGATCGAGACGTCGGGGATGTGAAAGTGCCGCGCACGACGACCGTTGATGACCCACGCGAGGATGCCCACGACCGGCAGCGCAGCGAGCTCGTAATAGAGGTTGTCGTGCGGTCCGCCCGCCGCAAGGTACATGAGACCACACAGAGTCGCGTATATCGCGCACGAAAACGAGAGCACGCGAATGTTGTTGGGGACGCGACCACTCCCAATGCACTATAGACAATGTTTTCCATCCATTGGGAGATTGGAAGTGGATGCTATGTCGTACCGGCTGTGTCTTGTACGAGTAGACAAGCAGCAACAGCATCACCGCGAGGTACGCGAGGAGGATGCAAACCGCTTGACCCACGTGTGTCTTGACGTCCAAGCTATTGACGAGCATCGCGACAAGGGGGTCGACTAGGATCACAAACACACCATGAGCTCAGATCTCAGATCAGAGTGCAACGGACTGGTGCGCGCCATGACCATGATGATCTGGTACCCGCTCTGGAACTCGAAATCCATCGAGGTGCTCAGCGGTTCAATGTAGATTTTGAACCGAAGCGCGCCAGCATACATGAGCACAAAGCCTGCGAGGCCGACTGACTAGTCGTATATTGTCAGATCTGGGTCGGGTTCTGGACTTGTCGGAATCTGGTCGTACCGAGTAGAGGCCAAACCAGTCGACGCATTGGCAGGTGACGCCGCCAGGCAGCGCGATGCGGTAGCGCATGTCGTCGGGACACGTCGTGAGACGCAGGAAGGTGAACATGAGCGGGATATAGAGCACGTCGAGTGTGATCGGATACACGTATTCGTGCAAGAGCTCTTCGCCTATGGTTGACATGTTAAATCACCCAAGACACGCCGTGAGCGATACAAAAATGGGACGAAGCGCTCCGGAACCGCAGAAAGAGAATGAGCACGCCGCACGTCGCCGCAATCCCCAAATTGATGATCTAGCATCGTCCCACATTTCATTTTCACGCTCGACGACGACGAAATGAAAGATTGTGTACCTCGGTCTGCATGGGCAAGTGCGCGAGCCACTCCTCGACCACGTTGTGCATACCTGCAGCCTCGAACGCGAGCGAGAGCGGCGCTAGGAGCAGTGACGGCAACTCCAGCATCATCCCGACCAGCTTCATGTTGCGCTGAAAGACAGGCCGTCTCGCCGAGGACGAGAGCCGCTGGGACATGGCCACGGCAATGCCTACAGTGCGGGCCAATATGATAGGTTCAGCCGTCTTTTTGTGACAGCCGTTACAGTTTTTCACCAACAAGTGTGAAAAGGGTGGCAATCGAAAGCTCTTGCCACAAGCGATCGATTGCCACCGGAATTGGTGAAAAATGTTGGAAATTGGCGGAGGAATCGCTACTAATAGGTTTTGGACCCTGGCAAGAAAGATAGGTTCAAGGTCAACCTGCCGTCATTTGACGATTTCTACTGACGACCGAAGGCGCGAGGTAGGCTGAAATTGATCATTAGTGCGTGTACGACATATAACCTGCGTGTTAGGGTGGCAATGGGCCGAGGAAAGGCTTTAACCTCGTACGAACAGGGGCAAATTGCTGCTTTTGCCTCCCAGGGCTTCAGCCAACGCCGTATCGCGCAGGAGATCGGCCGAGCGCAAAACGCAGTCTGCCACTACCTCAAGGACCCCGAAAATTACGGCAAGCGCTATAAGAAGGGCCGTCCGTGCATTCTAAAGCCACGAGATCAGCGTCGGTTGTTCCGGGCAGCGGGACCGGGCGACTTGAGCTCCGCAAAACTCGTCGACAAGCTCAACCTACCAGTATCCCGGCGTACGGTGTCACGGATCCTTACATCCTCTGGCATTTTCAAGTACGTCAAGATGAACAAGGCGCCTCGTTTGAAGCAGCGGCACAAGGATGCCCGGGTCGCTTGGGGCGAAAAATATGTCAATACTACTGATGATGTCTGGGCCCGTACCTTCTTCTCCGACGAGAAGAAGTGGAACTTGGATGGCCCGGATGGACTCAAGTGCTATTGGTACTGCCTCAGGAACGATCCGAAGGTCGCGTTCAGTCGCCAGAACGGCGGTGGCTCGGTGATGGTCTGGGGCGCCTTTTTTGCCAACGGCAAGACGGAGATCGCGTTCCTGGACGGCAACCAATGCGCCGAAGACTACGTCCAGACGTTGAAGAAATACCTTTTGCCCGTCATGCGTCGCAAATTCCGACGTCGCGGCATCTTCCAGCAAGATAACGCCAGCATCCACACGGCCAGGGTGACGAAGAGCTTCTTTCAGGAGTCGAATTTGACCGTCATGGATTGGCCTGCGCTCTCTCCCGACCTCAACCCGATTGAGAATGTGTGGGGGCTCCTTGCGCAACGCGTCTACGGCTTCGGCAAGCAGTACGACACTGTTGACGACCTTAAGACCGCCATTCTGGCCGCGTGGGAAGGACTCGACCCTATCTACCTCTCGAACCTTGTCGCCGGCATGAAGAAGCGTTGCCTTGATGTCTACAGGTCCAAAGGAGAGCCTATTGGCAAGTAAACGCTCAAATAAAGCTTCGATTTGCATCGTATTCACCATATTTCGGACTTGAACCTATCTTTCTTGCCAGGGTCCAAAACCTATTAGTAGCGATTCCTCCGCCAATTTCCAACATTTTTCACCAATTCCGGTGGCAATCGATCGCTTGTGGCAAGAGCTTTCGATTGCCACCTTTTCACACTTGTTGGTGAAAAACTGTAACGGCTGTCACAAAAAGACGGCTGAACCTATCATATTGGCCCGCACTGTACGTATCACGCATGGTACCAGGGTACTCTTTCTAGTTTGAGCACCTTGCGCGAGCGGGTCGTGTATCTTGGCCGCGTCAAACGCAAAATGCTTGCTCGTTGACTTGTCGCTTTGAAGCATCCCGACCGCAAGCAGGATCCAGAGACTCGCGACAAAGATCAGCGTCGCCTCGTCGAGCCATTTGAAGCCGCACGCGGGCCAGTCGGCCTTGCGACACACACTGGATGCGTTGCCCGAGAAGCAAGCGAGGTCCGTCATGGCGGCGCCTGGCTACCTCGTGGGCTATTTTGGTCGTACGGACTGAAAGGCGTTGCAACCAAGGCTTAACAACACGCTCTGCGGGTTTTTTTGTATTTTCGGAGGTGGTCTTGTAGGGTTAGGTACGAGGCGTGCGCGTCTCGGATGTTGTCGGTGGCTTCTGGGCTCAAAGGGCACTGGGGTGGTCCAAGGTGAGAACATTCATAAAGCTACATGGATCAACAAATTAGAGCTACCAGTGCCTTATCTTTCCGCGGGTCGCTCGATCGATATCGTTTCAACGCGAGTTGATGCCGCCGAACCTCAAACTTGCGTAAACGAACATCAACGAGACCCTCCACTTAACTGGTTTTACTTCTACTAGAACAGTCTACCAGTACATTCTCGCAAGTGCCCGATACTAGTCGCGGCTACATGGCCTATATATTGCTACCCAATCCCACCCGCGCCACGCTGCAAACGATGTTCAAAACAGCGCAACATGTTCAAGCTCCATCGGGTGGCTCACCATCGATTGTGCTCCCTACGATGCAAAGAGCCACGAGACGCGACGGGACGACGAGGGACCGGGCGCTGTCGCTGCGATCGCAAGGTACGGCTTGATGTGGTCTTCAAAGAACGCGCAAAGGTGTGGTTCGACTGCATTGGTGATGTAGTCCTCGATCGCACATCGGTCGGCCATCTTGTACAAGCCCACGAGATATGCTGCCACGCTGACAAGCTCACTATTGCGATGGCCGCTGCGCGGCGCACTCTTGTCCAAGGCGGCGACAAAGCTGCGTCTTGGGCTTGCACTGTGGTGCACCATGTATGCCTGCTGCAAGAGGTCATCGACCTCCTTACGGAGTGTCCGCCGACGGTCGATCTCGGTCGCCACATCGTGCGGCACGAGAGCATAGCGGTCGCGCCGTTGCTTGCGGCGGGTAGCCTCAGGAGGAGACTTGCTCGGCGCATGCTCGGGACTGCGCACATGGGACTCGGGCATGCAGCTCTCTCGGGATTTGCAGCCCGACACAATGGACTCTCGCACGATCGGCTGCAAGAGACTCGCACAACGTGGCCCGCGTTCACTATGACCTCGTTCCTGCAGAGGGTAGGCGTTCGTGGGCGTTGACGAAAGTGCACGGCGTAGCGGCGGGTTGGTGGAACATCGGTCCTCGGCCAGACCCGTCCGCGACTCGGGTCGATCCGCTGTCGAGGTTGGTAGGGACGGTCGAATTTGAACGCGGCTGGTCACCGACAGCAGCGTGGCATCGCGCCGTGTCTGCGACATATTGCGCGAGGCGAACGATCGGCGCACACCTGGCGCCAGCATGTGGGCGACGCCATGCCGCAGCTTGGCAAGCCACGGCGCGTTCTCGTCACCCGCGTCGCTGCCTGCTGTGGTCCAGGCTTTTCGATGTCGTTGACGCGTCTCGAGGTCCTGCAAAAGGAGGTAGATGCGCTCGAGTGTGTCGCTAATGTCATACGCGGCATGCCAAACCCAAAACGCATGCGAGAGCTTGGCCATGGACGACGGTAGAAACAGATGGAAGAGGTCCACGTCGTGACCCGCGTTCATGACGGCCGCTTCCAGCACCATCCAGAGCACCGTGGCGCACTTGAAGACGGTCAATCGACTTGAGTGGCCGAGGGCATGCATAAAGTAGTTGAGGAACGACGCGTGGCGCAGCCAAAGGCCGATGGGCACGACGCCTTCCGTGCACGCGGCGTATAGGCTGTGCGTCACGTCCATCACGAGCTTGGGGTCGTGGGTGGCGCAGAGCGTCGCGAGAATTTCCATGTACGCGAACTTGCTGAGCTGGAGGTACTGCGACTTGTACCACTGCAGAAGGAAGATCGAGGCTTCGTACATGGCCGTGGGGTGCTCCATGGCGCGTGCGTGCGCCAATGCCTCGAGGCTCCTTTGGTAGAGCTCTTTGAGCGCGTCGGCAGCTTCGTCGGGGCGCTCAGTCTTGGAGATCCAGTGCTTGTCTTGCACGCGAATGACATGAAAGGGTTGTGTGCCGCGCGCGATGATGCGCCCGCTCGACCCATCGCCGAGTGGCAACGAGGTCGTGAAGCTTCGACTTTTGGACGAGACGGTCACGCGTGTGGGAACGCGCTTGCTGCCTCGGCGCGCATCCATCGCGATCACCTCTACGCATCGATACGTTGTTCATTTGCCGGCAAGACGATGCTGAGAGACTTAGTGTGTCGTCGACAGAGCATAGATCAATGTGGTGTTTTGACGAAAAGCGGCTCGTGCGCGCAATGCGCGGGCGTTCGGGTTGGCGTCGTCTGTCCGCCACCAGTTGTCTGGCAAGACGGCAGCCGCGTCGCACTCGCCAACGACCGCATCACTGAACCGATAACTCTACCTCCATGCAGTATGGGAGCTCAACATGGCATGGATATATGGGTACCTCGACGTGGCAAAACCAGAGGGTTCGGATGGCATAGATGCGGCAGAGCGGGTCACGCTTCGTGCCTTTGGCCAGTGCTTCGAGTCGCCGGTAGATGGAGGCATAATCCCGCGCGTTCACTTTGGTCACGTCAACGTGGAAGGCCGCGATGGCGCCGACAACGTGGGCCTGCGACGACGGGTGCTCGAGGAGATCGAGGATCGAGAGGTCGGGGATGTTGTACAACGAGGCGCGACGGTTGTTGAGCGTCCACGCCAGGCCCCAAACCACCGGCAGCAGCGTCAGAGCATAGTAGAGCGGCGTTATATCACTGCCCGTCACGACGAGAGCGAGCACGCAGAGAGAGGTATAGATCGAGCTCGAGAAGGAAACGGCGCGAAGGTTATTGGGGACTCGACCGCTTCCAATGCACTACGTAATAAACATTAGAGAGCGTCATGGCAGGCGCTGTGGGGACTGTACAGGTTGTGTCTCGTACGTGTAGAGAAGCAAGAAGGACGCGCAGAGGCAGAGACAAATCGAAATGCCAATGGCAGCGCCGGGGATGCGTGCCAAGTCGACCGCGTTGACAAGGATCGATACCACGGGATTGTCTACATGTCGCTGTCATAAGGTCATACGACACGAGCAAAAGGTCGCACGGGTGCGGGCCATGACCATAATGACTTGAAAGCTGGTTTGGAACCGAAAATCCATGGTTGTGCCCAGCGGCTCGATGTGTGTTTTATAGTGCAGCGTGCTGCCGTAGAGGAGAAGAAATCCCAGAAGCCCACACACCTACCCCCGTCAAGTTGCATTTCATACTGCAGGGCGCAAGAATACCCAGTATACGCCGTAGTGGTCGACACACTCGCACGAAAGCGTGCCGGGCAGCAACATGTGGTCGTAGCCATTCGGGCAGGTCGCGAGACGCAGAAAGGTCGTGATAAACGGGATGTAGAGCACGTCAAACGTGATGGGGTAAGCAAACCGCATGAGCAACGCCTCGTCTAGTACACTGTTCGTGCCGCAGCGATATGTCAACAGGAGAAACGCTACTTTTGGTGGCGCATTGCCGGAGAAGCAGAATACAAACGCCGCAGAGGGCGGCGACAAGCACATTGATGGCCTAAACGGAAATGAGCCATCCTGGCGAATCCAGTGGAAAGAACCAACCTCGCTCGTTGTTGTGAGCATGCTCAGCATGTGGGTGAGGTTGTGGGACTCGTTGGTGGCTTTCATCGCGACGAGGAGCGGAGTGCACGTGAACGATGGCCACTCAGCCACCATCGCACAAACTTTGAGGTACCGGAGGAGCCGCGGTCGCTTGACCGAGTCGGACCGCCGCTGTGAGAGAGCAACCGCGACACCTACAAGACATCGTGCTCCGTGCTGACGCCACGTACGCCAACCTTGGGCGAGAGGGTCGTGGATTCTTTTCGGGTCGAACGGAAAGAGTTTGGTTAAACCACCGTGGCGCTGTAGCATAACGATGCCGACGCCGAGCCAGACGATCCAGAGAAATCCGACGGGGGCGAGCACGAGCCATGCGTAGCCGCACGCCGCCCAGTCATGCTTGCGGCAGCCCACGTCGGAGAAGCAGTCACCCATGGCAGAGACAAGTACGACGGGAAACGATTCTACGCGCTAAATTTACTCCGGAAGCAACGTACACATGGATGTTTCATCCCTCTTCCAGAACATGGGTGCCACGATAATCACGACAATATTGTCAAATAGTTTCAGCTAGAAACTCGAGACGTAGACAGCGAACATCTATCCATCCATTCTGTTAAACTACGATGCAGGACATGACACTAAAAGGTCCACGTTGGTAGACAGGACATCCGCTTGCGTCGTTGAATGTGCCGAGTCATTGCGGGGGACGTGTTGATAATGATGAAGAAATACGCTGCGACGGTGGACCCAAAACGCCCCTCAGGGGCCGAGTAGGTTCCTTTCGTAGCGCTCGTAGAAATGCCAGCATTCGTGGTCGATTGACACCTTGTTGGTCTCGTGCGCGAATGCTCGTACCGGGCTAGAGAATTTCTGGAGCGCCCTATGATGATGGCTGAGCCATTCTTGGAGGCGACGCGTTGTTTGAGGCACTTGAATGTTTTCAAGGTGGTCGAGAGGGTGCGCGGTCATGCACAATAGTGGATGGCCCAACGAAGCAAGGTGGCCTTGCCGACCCCGTACTAAATTGACAAGCTGCTACAAGAACACACTCATCGATTCAACGAACGTCGGGATTCATTCAAAGTGGTCAATTCGATGCGCCAACGCGGTCAAGTGCGACGCCACCATCGTGCCCAGATGCTTTTGTATGACTCGGCTTCGCAGCACGCGACGTACGGCTTGACGTGCTTTTCAAAAAACGACACGAGGTCCTTGTCGAGCACAGTGTAGATGTAGTCGTGCAGCGCACACTCTTCGGCCGTCGTGTAAATCTTCATGAGCGCGTTGAACGCGCCAAGGACGCCGTGGTTGGTCGACTTCCGACCTGTCGACGATCGTCGCCGTGACACGTTTGGCGCGTCCTTGAGCCACTCGACGCCGTTCACAAGCGGCTCCATGAGCATCTCTTCAAAGAGGTAGTAGGTCTTTTGCAACTCGGACTCAAAGTGGCTTCGGAGCTGACGCCGGCGCGCAATTTCCGACAAAATCGCCGACGTCACAAACACATATTCGTTCGTCTTGGTCGCGGGGGTGTGTGGCGAGGTCGGCTGGAGCAAGTCCATCGAGAGCCGACGAATACGGTCCAGCGTCGACACTTTGCTCGTCTTGCGATTGGCCGGCACATAGCTCACCTTGCGTAGTGCATCGTCGTCCACAACTGGCGCGACGACGCCTGTCGCTCCTTCGGGCGTTCCCTCGAGGGTCGTCGTCATGCATGGACCCAGAAACTGAGCCATAACGCTTGGTCGCGGGCCTGTATCGTTGACAAAGACAATGGCTGCCTTGCGCGACGCCTTCCGAGACGTATCTTGGGTTAGTGAGCTCGATGCGCTGAGCGTCCGGGGCACGATCATTGACATGTTGAGCCATTGCGCCCGATCAAAATGTGCACCTTCCTTGTCGAGCTTGATAAACGACGCTTGAAGCTCTTTTGAGTGGGACGTAACATCAATCGACCGCCGGTTGTGCCACAGCTTGCGCCGCTGGTCGTCTTCGATTCGGTGGAGGCTCAAGCAGCAGCGCTCGAGCGCGACGCTGAGGTTGTATGATTCGCACCACGTATGGAAGGCCGTTTGGATCTTGCCGATCGACTCGGGCGTCAAGAGCACATACAAATTCGTCTTTGGGTCCGCTTCCGCACACTCGAGGATCGATGCGAGGACCGACGCGCACTGATAGACGGTCTCTTTGCTGCTCTGTCCGAGGCTCAGTACAAAATTATTGAGAAACGACGTGTGCTGGAGCCAAAGCTCGGGCGAGAAGAAGCCCTCGGTGCAGAGCTTGTGCAGCGTACACGTCACGTCGAGGGCGAGCTTGCGGTTCGCTGACGCACACAGCGTCGAGAGGATGTGGAGGTAGACGGTCTTGTTGAGCCGAAGGTACTGGGTTTTGTACCACTGGAGCAAAAACAGACCGATTTCGTGCATGGCCTCCCGGTCGTCCATCGCACAGCTCTGCGAGAGCACTTCGAGCGCTAGGTGGTGCAGCATCTCGTGGTGCACCATCGCGGCTTCGGGCGCTTCGTTCTTGCAGATCCAGTGCTTGCCCCGGAGGAGGATCATAAAGTACGTTTGCTTGGCCAGCGACCGCTCGCGAGCGCACACGAGGTTGTGGTCGATCGTTGCGATCGCCACCTTGGCCAAACGCGTCATCGGGCGGCGCAACTTGGATTTGAAAATATCCGCTGCGCGCGTCCCCGCCTTCTCGAAGCGATGCCGGGTCGAGAGCACATCGACGTCGAGCACGTCTAGCAGCAATGAGACCAGATGGTTTTGTGACGTGGCAGCGCACCGATGACGGACTCGATGCGCGTCAGCTTGACGCGCTGGAGGGCCGTGGTGAGCGCCGTCTTGGGTGCGCGTTTTGGTCGGTCTGGGTTCTCGCGGTCTTTGTAAAAGAGCGTGCACGGGATCACGAGCGCGTCGTTGGGTTCGCCAATCGCACATTTTGCTTTTCGAAAGTTCTACAATATCATCAAAAATGGATAATAATATCAACTTCAAACTCGGACCCGAATGTAGCAAAACCAGAGCGTTCGAATCGCATAGATGCGACAGAGCGGCACGCCGAGCATCGAGTGCTTGGCGATACTGTGCAAGTGAAACACAATGGCTTCGTGGTCCACGTGCCGGACCTTGGCCGCATCCATATACAAGGCCGCAATGGTCCCGACCATTTTGGCCTGTGGCGATCGTTCCTGGAGTAAATCCAGAATCGAGAGGTCGGGGATGTAGAAGCGCCGCGCGCGCTTGTCGTTGACGCGCCACGCAAAGAGCCAAATGAGCGGCAGCGACAGCAGCGCAGCGTAGAGTCCGTTGAGTGGCAGCGGCGTGAGAAGGTACACCAAAACACACAGCGTCGTGTAGAGTGAGCTCGAAAACGACAGCACGCGAATGTTGTTGGGCAGGCGGCCGCTCCCAATGCACTAGCGATGACACACAAATGAACGAGATTTCGCAAGGAATTGCAGCGTACCGGCTGCATCCGGTAGGTGTAATGGAGGAGGAACGACACGCAGACGAGAAAGCCCAGCGCGGCGGGAATCGCGGCCGTTTTCTGTCCCTCAAGCTGGAGCCCAATAACGAGCACCGAGTAAATGGGGCTGACTAATGTTCACACAGAGTGCTCTACATCGTTGGTAGAGATGATCACGTACGTGTGCGGGCCATGACCATAATGATTTGAAAGCTCGTTTCGAATCGAAAGTCCATGGTTGTGCCCATGGGTTCAATGAACATTTTGTAGTAGAGCGAGCTCGCGTACAAGACGACAAAGCCGAGAAGGCCCACGGCCTATTCGAGGGCGTGACCGACGAAGCGCGTATGCAGTCGTACCCAGTAGATGCCGTAGCGATTCAAACACGCGCAGGTCGCACCGCCCGGCAGCGGAATATGGTTGAGCCCTGCGGGACACGTGCCGAGACGCACGTATGTCGTGATCAGTGGAATGTAAAGCGCGTCAAACGTGATAGGGTAGACGTATCGCCGCAGCAGTGCGTCACCTATCGATGATGCCGCATGAGGATTTGATGCCATGGTCATCACACTACGCTGTGGCGATGGCTTCATGCCCAGTCGCACGCTTAGCACAATGGCGCCACAGAGAAGCGACAGCGCAATCATCACCGCCTAGTCAAAAGCGATTAATCATCGTTGAAAGTATGCTGCAACCTCGATGAGCATCGAGTAGGCCACAAAGATTTCTTGGCTGTAGCCCTGCGTGCCGGCCACGTTGTAAGCCAAGGTGAGCGGCGTCGTTGTGAACGCCGGCCACTCGGCCCACATGGCGCAGAGTTTGACGTAGCGGAGGAGCCGCGGCGTCTGGTTGGAGCCGTACTTGCGCTGGGCGAGGGCAATCGCGATACCTGCCAGTATTTTTGAGAAGAGACTCGTCGCCTCATCTACCTTGTGCGAGCGGGTCGTGGATGCGCGCGGTATGAAAGCGGCACAGATTTCGTATCGAGCCATCGCGCTGGAGCATGTAGAGCCCGAGAAAGAACCAGAGACCCCAAATGAGACCGACGGGGCCGTTGACGAGCCAATTGTAGCCGCACGCGGGCCAGTCGGCCTTGACGCACGCGGCGCCATCGTCTTGCCAGTAGCACCGGAGGTCGGCGGCCATGGACGACGACCGACGCCAGATTAGATTAAAGAGTTCAACGAAACGTAAAAGCTAATTTTATGTCTCTCCATTGGAGCATGGCCTCGTGCATCACGAGGCTGCTCTTCGCGGCCACTGGAGTTGCCGCGACCACATCCCTCTTTGTTGACCCCAACGTCGGCAACGACGCCACGAACGACGGAAGCCTCTCTCGGCCGCTGCAAACACTTGCCAAAGCGCAAACCGTCGTTCGCAGCTTTTGCAAGCGCAGCAGGTCGCCGGCGTCTATCGCCCGATTGATGTCATCTTGAGGGCCGGCACGTACGTGTGGGGCCTTGTTTTTGCTTTCGTTTTATCGTGCCTTCTAGTCATGCCGTGCCCACGACTCTGTCGTTTGGCCCTCAAGACAGCGGGGCGTCTGCCACAGCACGCGTCACGTACAAAGCTTACTGCAACCCGACGGCACTCTCCGACTTGACAATACTGCCGTACCCTTACGTCATGAACTCGACAACGCAGCTGCGGTCACCAAAAGAGACGATGGATAAATGGCGACTGACGTAAAGTAGGTATCTCTGGAACGGCGTCAACAGTCCATCGACGTGGACGGGCCGGCCGATCCACTCGCGCAACTCGGCATTCGTGCACCAAGCAGTACGACGCTGCCGCCGCTAGCGTTGCCGCCCGTGTGCTTTGACCTCGTTGGTGTCGGTCACACGTGCTACACGGTCGAGGCGCCTTGCGTCTCGGACTGCATGACGGCGTGTCAGCGCAACGTCGACAAGCGGATCTACTCGACCGCCGTGTACGATCAGTTTTACCTCCTCTTTGGCCGGGTATGTCACTGTGACAATCTGCTGCTGAGGTCGTGCTAGGATCTGCACAGCGAGGACGAGTGTGTCGGGCTCTGTGTTCGAATGTGCAGCACGTGTGAACAAGTGCGTTGGATCCATATCGTATTGGCATATGGCGACCAATTCCAATATGTAGCCGATTCTATCGGGCATGCAGACCATCACAAACGGCGCGTGGGCGCTGTTTGCAGCGCCCGCATGGATGGCGCCATTGAGCCCAATCTACTCGCTCAGCTTGGCCGGGCGCAATGTGCAAACAATCACAGAGCTGTACCTTAATGGAGACACGCGTCTCCCCCGCGCTGGGTTTCCCAACTCGGTGCTATATCCAGTAAGATCGCGCCTTTCCCATTCTGCACCAAACGTCCTTTCATAGAATGGCAGCTACGGCTCTCAATATGCCCCGGCGTTCAACGGATCCGCGCGTAGCTTTGCATTCGACCCGACCTCCTTCTCGGCCAAGACGGCGCATTGGACAAATCTTGCGTCGATTGCAGTCGAAGTGCGACTCAGCAGTGGGGCCAACGTATGGTACAACGCCGCGAGTCTTGTTAGCAACGTCATTGGCCTCGGCGCTGGCGGCGGTACTCGTCTTACGCTACTGAATTGAGCCCGAGTGAAACGTTGTTGTAGGTCAAGTGTCGCCCACTGTGTTTCAAAATGGCGTTCCGTGGAATGCGACGACCGCCCGCGTTCGTGCTGAAAACATTTTCGCCGAGGTGGGCACTGTTCAAAATTTTGGATCTCTCATGATGACACATCATACGAGTAGCTGGACGCGCCCGGCGAATGGGTTTGTGATAAAATAGAAAAAATCAAGGAGGCCAGACAAATTTTTCGACTAGTTTTATGACGCGACGACGTCGATGCTGTATGTGATTCCACCGGCCGGCGTCAGCTTGGCCTCGGCCAGCATCTCGTTTCCGACCGTCAAGCAGCTACTCCAGATCCAGGGGACGCCCGGTATCGACCTGGGCTACAGTGTGCCTGGCTACTACACGATCATTACCGCCAACGAGACAGAGACCGCAGCTCCCCGGAATCAAGCCGGCTGGACGTCCCACTTGACCTTTGACGGTCTCATCTTTACGGGCACGACCCGGACTGAAATGGAGCTCTGTACAGTTTATCTATCGTCGTCCACCGAGCGCGAGGTGTCATGTCATATAAATGCTCTAGATGAAGCGCTACCGGGCCACCCGTGGACGCAAACACGGTACTTGACGTCATGCAACTTGACTAAAGCGGTGGTTCTATGTAGCGTGGCTGCCGTGTACATTGAGAGTGCGAGGGACATTGTGATCCGTCGATCCACCTTTACCAACGTACGACATGGTTGACACCTTGCAACAAGAGCCTCAACGTTGGATCTAGCTGCGTGGCAACGCCATCATGATATCGGGGCGCAACGAAGCGATTCACGTCGTCCACAACCATTTCAAGCAGCTTGGTGCGACAGCCGTCACCGTCCTTCCACGCGGCGTCACTGCCTTTCCCAATCTTTCCCGCTTTGAGATATTCAACACCCTGCTTTCCAATATCTCGTTCAACCAGATACACGACTTTGGCCTTGTGACGACCCAATCCGCGGCGATTTGGATGCTCTCGACCAATCAAACGACTGTGCGCGGCAACCTGGTCTACAATATACCTCCGAGCGGCGTGAGCTACAGCATCACAAACGGCAACGGCGGTATGCAATTTGGATCGATTTCGATCGTGCAAACCAGAAACGCGTAGATGCCACCAAGCCGGGGTACCTCTTGCGACCGTTGTCTACACCAGTGAGCCCCGCGGCTGTACTCGCCAACAGTTTAAGCACTACGTACTCGGTCGTCGTCGATATCGGGCGGTTTGACATTCCCGTTGTCGCGAAGCTCATTGGCGCACCGATTTGCCTTCCAGCACAAGGTCGAGGTGGCGCTCTGTACGGCCATCAGCACAGCGGGTGCTCGGGCTGCTGCCCTACAACATCTGGCACAAGCACGATTCGAAACACAGCGCTACCAGCAATAACGGGTCTCGCAATGCCACTGCGCCCCGGTGATTTGCTGCAGCTGCAGGTATCCCGACTCTGACTTGTGGGATTGCTCACATACAATGTTCGTTGCAGGTGACATCGGCGCCCTACTATAACGCGCCCGTCGATGTCTTTGTGGGCTTTCACATTGTGACGCCTAATCGCATCGTCGAGGTGCCCAACTGGCGTTTTCACTGGCAAGTGCGCACACGTTCCTGTGTGGTTGCCACAACGACACAAGTCATCACGTGTGGTGGTCCGTGCGGCTGCCCCTTGACCAACATTGCTTCTCATTTGAGCTGCGCTATTGGTTTAACTCTCTTGACACCCATTCGCTAACTGTCCATCTTTTGAACTAGGCTACGACCCCATCCCCACATCGGTGGCGTGCTCTGGTACACACATTTCGGACTATCGATGAGTTGAATGAGCGTGCATAGGACCGTATGATTCTTGGAGTACATGCCAAAGCGGCGTATTGGGTCGCGTGCTCTATTACAATTGCTCCATGACATGCACGACGACTGTCTGCACGTGACGACGATACGGTCGCCACGCTTTTTTTTCATGCGGCGCAAAGTGACACAAACTCCCCAGAAAAATGTACTTGTAGTTTCTATTGACTCGATCGATGATGGTCACGAAGCCGTCACGCGGCGGCATCGCCTTCCAAAATATCTTCAAACGTGTACTGATCGTTGCCTGCGTTGGGAACGACGGACACGAGCTTGACGTCCATTGGTGGGATGCGCGAGAGCCCTCGCACGAGGCATTCGAGTTTCACTTTTTTCTCGTCCGCGTTCAGGCTCGCGGTGGGGCGAGACGTATAGTGCATCTGTTCTTCGTACGTGAGCAAGTCCCCGTGCGGAAGCGTTTCGTGCCAATGATCCCGACAAATCTTGGCAAACGCCGTTGTAAACGACCCCGTCACACGGGACTTGCTGCTTTTTGGCGCGAACTTTCGTGGAGATACAACGGCTGCCGGCGAAGACGCTGCTGCGCCTTCGTTGGACGACAGAGGCGTCCGCACGGTCGAGAGCGTCGAGTCGAAAAAAGCATCGAGCGCCTCCATCTCAATGCTCGGGGGCAACGGCTCCTCGACTTGCGATTTGGTGTACGCTCGAGCTGTCTCGAGGCGGCGCGCAATCTCTTCGTGTCTACCCAAGCAACGTGTCACGCCACGTGATCACAGAAAATGAATGTCACAACAAATGCGTGGCGTCGGCTTGAATCGCAGCGAGGATAGCTGCGTTGCACATGACAAAGCGAAGCAGTGCGTTCTTATTGATCGCGAGGAGCTTGCACGACGAGAGGGCTTCGATGGTTGTCGACGAGCACAAGTCGTTGGAAGACGAGCAGATCTCCTACACGCCGTTACATGTCGTCAGTATGACATCTCCAAAGTCGATGCAAGTCGGTTACATGGCCCAAGATGGATGGTGCGCGGCGAAGCACGAGCACTTTGACCTACGCACGCCCCCAGTCGGCACAAGAAACGCTCGTGCAAGATAGCATCACTGGTGCTTCGATCGTCTGGCCGGTCGGGGTTGTCGCACTCGCCGTGCTTGTCGCTGTCAGCTTGACTTCGCCTTTGACAAGCAGATAGAGATGCGACACGTAGTCGCCTACACGAGCTCGTCAATGCGTCTCATGCTGCGCCACTGCAGCTCGGTCATACCTTTTCGATAGAGCGTATCGTGGACATCCAGCTGCGTCACTGTGGCCAAGTACGCCAAGTGCGTCGTCGTGTCTTTGGGTGCTCGCGCAAGTGCTGGAAGCGACGCCAAGGTGCGCTCGTTTTCTGCGAGCATGGCTTGCTTGTAAGACAAAATGCTGCGCAAGAAGACGTCCTACACTCTCGATATACGCTCGTGATGGACATGTTAAAGGTGCGTACGCGGGACACAAGCGCGAGCTCTGTGCCGTTGAACTCATAGTTGACGAGGGCCGAGCCCGACCTACGACAATACCATTCTACTATACGCATCGTGATGCAGTCGACCCTACGCACCGATAGCCCGTGGAGCCTCGAAGAAGTCCGATTTCGCCAAAGCTCATGCCGCGTCGCATGGTGGCAAAGAGGCCTTCGCCAGAGGCAGCAATGCCAACCGTGCCGCTGAGCACTATGTAGAACGCTTCGCCGGCATCGCCCTCTCGAAAGACAAAGTCGCCTGGCGTGTACCGCGCATACACAATATGCCGCGCAAGGTCATTGTAGGACGCATCCGGGAGGCTGCAGTCGTAGAAATATTTGACGCCGGCTACAAGAAGCATCCAATTCAACGAATACCGTCCATGGCGGCACGCGCACCAAGCCACTTTTTCAGCGTTCGAGTCGCGCTCGGACTGCGCATGTCGTGCTCGATCTGCATGATGTCTCGCAGCGTGCCAAGGGTGACGGCGTCGTCCTTCTTGTGGCCCGCGCCACGCAAAACGTCGTCGGGTCGAATGGGCAGAAGGCGCGGCGGGGGCATCCAGATGACGCGGCCCGTGTGCTCAGCTTGCAGTCTATACAGTGACGCTGCTCGATAGGTCCATGCAATGAATGGGATGGGCGCGTACTCGTCGAGCCGGCGAAGGTACTGCATCGCAAAGAGGATGCGATACACAATCACACGGAGAGGCGGAAGCGGCGCGATGATGTCGATGAGCTCGAAACCTTCGCTGTTGGTGGTCGAGATCACGACCGACTTGACGGTCGAGATTGCAGAGCCAACGCTCCGGTACCGCTTCTTTTGGACCACGTACAGAAGGCTTCCCTCGACGATACCGAGATGCGCCAAGTCGTCGTGGTCTTCAAGCAGCTGCGAGTTGAAGAAGAGACTACACAGCAAGGTGTCGACCGATCGCTTGGCAATCTACAGCGGTCGTGCGTACGTCTGCTCTTCGTACAAAAGCCCATGCTCCTTGTAGAGAAGCACTTTGATGTTGGTGATGGTGAGGTACGGCGCCACTTGAAGATACTCCGGCGCGCTCTCGCCGATCTGAACCTGGATCGCATACGCACTGCGCGAATGACTCGCGTGGGACGCGCGGAAGAGCCGGAGGCCGCGGAGTTGACTCACAGACGTACGCGCCTTGTCCAGCGGCCGCGGCGAGTCGTCCACAAAGTCCCGTGCCAGCGACTGCATCTATTTTCTTGCCTCGAATCCAACACGAAGAGGCACGCCGGTTTCGACGCCACTTGATACAAAGAGTCGATTGGTCCACCACGAAACAGTATCAATTACAGTCAACATATGCAATATGGACACGCGTCGTCTTACTTGGACGCGACGATGATGAGGTTGATGATAGGACCAAGGAAGTACATGAGCACCATGATGAGGATGCAGCAGAGGCAGCACATGACGCGGTGGCAGATCTTGGGGCCAAGGAGTTCGTTGAAGACGTAGAACGGGTTCATACTGAACTTGAGGCGGCCGGCCGGCGGTGGCAGGAACGGGCTGTTGTTCGGGTCGCTCCGGCCAAACCCGACGGTCTGCACCTTGGCCTTATCGATGGGCACGAGCTCCATGCTAATGCAGAGAGCACCCATGGCTTCCTTCTGGCCCGTCTCGCGGTTGAGACGCTCCATCTTGATCCACGTCGAGTCGGTCGGGTCTGTGTCCCAGAGCCCCGTGGCCTCCTTGATGGACCGGATCGCGTCGTTGTTCTGGGCTTCCTTCGGCGACTCCTTGACCTTCTTCTTGGGCGTCTTGTCCTGGAAGATCTGGAGCGGCGCCTTGAGCTGGCACACCTTCTTGAAGTGCGGGCTCAGATCGAGGATGCCCTCGGCGATGCAGTCGTTGGACGAGAAAATGTCCTTGTCCCACATCTGCATCTTGAAGTACGGGAACTTGGAGTTGTGCTGCTTGTGGCCGAGCGCGACGGGGAACTTCATGCGCCAGTTGAAGCTCGCCTTGCCCTTCTTGGCGCGCCAATGGATGTCCGTGTCCTGGTAGTCGCAGCCTTCAAGCGACGCGCGCACGAAGAGATCGTTCATGTCGGTGATCTCGTCAAAGCTCGGCACCTCCTTCGTCTTCCAAATGACCACGCGGAGCTCGTAGTGCTGCGCCGGCGGCATCGCAATGTCGACGGGCGGGTAGTTGGCCGCCTCTCTCGGGGTCAAAATGTCGACCCAGAGCTTGAGCTGGCCCATCTGCGCCCGCGACGTTGGGATCGTGAGCGCGCGCTGCTCGAGCGGCTTGGGCCCCCAGCGCTCGGTTGTCTGGAACTCCTTCCCGAGCGCCTGCCAGTTCTTGTCAAAGAACCGATCTTCGAGATCCAAGGTCGTCGAGCCAATGAGATCGTCGCCGCCAATAAAGTCGTGGTCGAACGCGTCAATTTGGAGCGTCGACGCGCCGGGAAAGTGCACATTGAACTCGTACACCTTGTAAAAGTCGGGGTCGACAACGTCATCGATGAAATTCTTGCGGTCGTTGATCGTCTCCTTCCCGAGGCGAAGCACCAGATACGGGTCCGACTTGCCCGGCGTGCCATCGAGGCTCGGGTCCATGGGCGAGAAGTTCGACCCGTTCAGAACGTAGACACGCACTTGGTACGGCAGCGGGTTGAGCAGTTTCTCCATGTTGATGAGCGGCGGCTCGTTCTCGTCCAAAATCACACGCACAAGGCCCTTGAAGATACCCGCGACGTGAAAGGTCGACGTCGGTGCCGCGGCGGCCGCCGCCTTCTTGGTGCCAAACTTGAGCGGGTTGAGCGACGAGAGGAACGACGACTTCTTCTTCTTCTGGCCGATCGTGAGCGCATACGTCTCGAACGGCTTGGTCACCAGCTTGGACTCGAGGCCGTCGGTGAGGTCCTCGCGGTTCTTCATAAACTTGGCGCGCTTGACCTCAAACTCGTCGGCGATCTCAGCCTCGCCAATGTCGAGCTCGTCGCCTTCCGCGGTCCGTTGGCCCGAGAGCAACGCCGGGTCGTCCAAATCGATCGCGACGTTCATCGACTGGAGCGCGCCAAACACACCGGCGCCAATGTCCCCGGGTGCCGTGCGCCGGCCCGAGAGCATCGCATCGTCTTCTTCCGCGTCGTCGTCCTCGTTGCCCTCCATCTCTTCGTCTTCGACGTGGTTGAAGCTCATCCGCTGCGGCGCAACGTAGTTGTCACCCCACGGCAGTTTCGTCGTCATCTAATGAGATCACGTCAGCACATGCCGTTACAAATGGGTATGTCATCATGACAGATCAAACAAAGAGACGTACATCGATGGACGCATTGCCGATCGTGGGCGTGCTCCAGCCACCGAGGCGCGTGTCGCGGACCATAATGTTGAGCATCGGCGCAAACTGCGAGTCTTCTGGGAGCTCGACCTCGCGCACGATACGCTGGAGAAAGTTGGGGTTGACACCGGACGGTCGCTTGGACTTTTCCGTCTTCATCTCTTGGTTCGCATGCGTCTTGCCGCCGAGCGTAAACTCAATGAACGGCAGCTGAATCGGAAGGAACTGGAACGGCTTCATGTCGCGGAGGCCGAGCACGATGATCTCAATGTACGCGCGGCGCATCTTCGGGACGATCGGGCGCGGCACGGGCACGACGGCGCCGGGCATGTCGAGGCAGTAGACAACGACCGAGGCAAGGATCGCGCCTTCCGTGTCGCCCTCTTCTTGCTGCATGAGGTTGAACCACTTTGGCGCCGGGAGGTTCTCTTCGGCGTCGCCAATCGGTCGCACGTTGGACGCGTTGAACGAAATGAACGCCGACCCCATGTAGTCGTGGCCCGACTCGCTAATGCCATTGTCGTGGTCCATCAAGCGCACAATCACCTGCGGCGAAAAGTGCAGCATGTCGAGCGGCGGCAGCATCACGTCGTACACAAAGGTTTGGTACCACATCGGGTCGCGAGTCTTCTTGCGCACTTCACTGCGCATCTCGTCGGCGCCGAGGCGCACCTTGGCATACGGATCGCTCAGTCCATTGTCGTCGAGCGCGGGCAGCTGCCGGCCTTGGTACAAGTTGACGTGCACCTGGTACGCGTGGCGCTTCTCCAAGAGGCCTTGGTCAAACGTGCTATCCCACGCCGGCCGCGTTGCCTTCGCCGTCTCGTCCGTGCCCATCGCGAGCGCAAGGAGGATGTTGCCAGGAAACACTTCGTCGCCGAGCGCGTCGACGCACGAATCTTCCTTGAGCGTCACCCATGCCGGCGGCTTCTCCATGCGCTCGTCCAAAAGATGTTTGGCCTTGTAGCGCTTGTACGCAATCTGCTTGCGCGGGTTCATCTTGTCGCCAACCGCGCCCTTGCAGAGGTACACAAACACATCCGGAATCTGGTCCGGGTCGGACGGGAACACGAGGTTGTCCGTCTCGCAGAGCTGGTTCCAGACCACGAGGCCCTTCTCGTTGCGCTGGCGCTCAAAAGCGAGTTCTTGGAGCCCGCACGTGATGACGATTTGCATGCGCGACTTCTTCGCAATGTTCATGGACGTCAACTGCGGAATGTCGGTGCCCGACCCGACAAACGCACGGATGCGGTACACCGACGTCGGCGGGTACAGCGACTTGGGCAGCGGCGTCGCCTTCACGCGGCGGTTGACTTCCTCGAGCTTGAGGTCGTTGGACCGAATCTCAAACGTCACAAGGATGCGGCCGCGGTAGAACGACGCCGTGTCGGGAAACTTGTTCATCTGCGCTTCGACCGTCTCGGAGGCGTTGAGGAGGTTGGTCTTCGCCCCCTCGAGCGGCGCGCCGTACAAGTTGAGCCACATGGGCGACGCGCTCCCGGTCTTGGCCAGGAGCTTCTTGATCAAGCGCAGCGACTGGTACGCGTGGGCAACGACCTCGTCCTTGCCAATCTTGTCCCAGTCTTTCACGCAGAGCGTAATGTTGTTGGCCAAGCCCGGCTCGCGGAGCACCATCCAGAGCTCGTCGTTGAACGCGGGGTTGAGCAGATGGCGCTCGCCGCTCTTGGTCTTGACACGCGTGCGCACGCCGTCGTTGCTGCCAAGGCTCACTTCGACGTACGCGTCGAGGCCCTGCTTGAGGCCCCCGAGGAGGCTGTCCATCGGCACAAGGTGCTCGCCGACGTGGACCGTCGCGACAAGAAAGTTGACTTCTTGCTTGACGCTGGGCGGCATCATGACGCCGTCGACGCCCGCGTCGGCCGGTCCGAGCGGCGGCGGCGGCGCAAACTTGTCGCCAGGCCCGAGGATCGTGATCGAGACGCGGAGGTAGCCCTGCACCGAGTCGTGCCCGGGTGCAATGAGGCCGAGCCACTGGTTGCAGATCTGGTGGTTGATGTGCGAGTAGACAAACGACGTGTCGAACTGCGTCTCGCCAATGAGCTCGGCGCGCGTGAGCGTGTTGGCGTCCATGACCCGGAGCTTGATCGCGCCCATTTCGACAATCTCTTTGTCCAGCTCGCGAAAGTTGAAGATGAGAATGTCGTCCCAGACCGCGGAGAGCGTCTGCTTCTTCGTCGCCGTGTGCTGCGTCTGGTCGAGGACGTCGACAAACACGACGGGGTCCGACGTGCCCGTCGCGTCCTTCCCGACGAGATCCCGGGCTTCAATCACATGGACTTGGATCGAGTAGTCGCCCGACTTGATGTTGATGTCTTCGAGCGCTTTCTTTTCTTCCTGCAGCGCCTTTTCTTTCTCTTCGGCCTCTTTCTTAAGCTCTTCGTCGCTCTTCTTGGGCGCTTCTTTGGCGTCGGTCGGGTCCAAGCCTTCCTCGTCGTCGTCGCCGGCCTAGTCGTGCATGAGACATGTTCTCGATCGTGCAGCATAGAATAGGTCATCGTACGTCCGGAGCGCTCATGACGTTCTTGACCTTGTCGAAGATCCCGCCCTTTTTCTTCTTGTTGGACTCGATGATCTCGTTGAGGTTGGACCGGTAGACCCATTGGAGCGTCACGGTGAGCACGCCGAGGCCGTCGACTTTTTTGAACTTCTTGTCGCAGAGGTCGAGGTCCAACGTCTTCTTCTGGCCGTCGGAAAGCGACTCCATAGACACTTTGGCGCGGCCAATGACGTCGTTCGAGAGCATGTCAAAGTCTTCCACGACAAACAAAATCTCCTGCGTCGCGTCCGTCATCGGCATCCGGAACGACTCGTTCCAGACCGGCGTCAGCGTCTTGGGCATCGTCGTGGTCGAGAACTTTTCTTTTTGGCACGAGACCACCACGAGCGGGTCGCTGAAGCCGTTCGAGTCCATGGCCTTGAGGCCCGTCGCGCGGTCGATCGTAATGTGGAGCACGTTCGGCGGGCCGCCCACCTCGATGGCCACGTCGCCTGGCGCCGATCTCGGCGTTGGCGCCGGCGCATTGGACGAGAGCTCGAGAAACAAGGTGCCGGTCGCGACCTTGACGCGGTCGAATTTCTCGACCGGCGACTCGAGCACGACGGGCCCGAGGAGCGCGCTCCGGACAACGTCCATGGGCAGCAAGACGCGCCCGAGTGGCACATCCTTGAGCATGTTCTTGTCGTAGATCGTGAGCGCGAGGAACGAGACCGTGCGCAGGTCGACGTCGCGGCCCACGAGGAGCGTCTCGTTCCAGACCGGGTTGACCGTCGACGGGATGTCCTTGGTCTTCTTCGTCTCGCCCTTGATGACCGCATAGCTGCTGTTGAGGTACGTGATGGCCACATACGGGTCGGACGTCTTGTTGGAGCCAAAGCCGTCGTTGCCGACGAGGTCGGTCGCCTTGACGATCGCGACGCGGACCTCCTCCATGCTGCTTTTTGGTTATTGACATCACAATCGTCATGCACATACGAAAACCAAGCTTTTTACAATTCGGACAAGTCCGATTTCCATGCGCGCCTGCACTTCCCGACCCCTACTTCCCCATCCGGACCGATCGTGCGCCCCGGTGTATGTCATTCTGCAGTACAAAAAGAGCTCGCCATGGCAGGGATGACCTGTGCACCCCGGGGCACGGTCGCTGGATTGCGACAAGTTTCGGACAAATCCGAAATGTGAAGCCACACGCCGAATTCAACGTGCAGGTGCCAGAGCCAGTGCATGTCGTTTGACAATCACGATGCGGTCGAGCGAAGACTTGGAGAAGCACACGAGATGGCGGTACGAACACGCATTGCTTGAGTGTTGCAGAGGTACTGGCTAGAACCTCTACGAAGCGCTTGCTTGGGGGCTACAGAGCGCAGAATCCGGAGACGAATTGTATGCTGGCGCCTGCTGCACGGCGGAGATGGCATTTTATGGTGCAAGGAAGACGCTGATCTCCGTGTCGCAGCGACCAGACACGCGTGGGACGCCGCAGTGTTTCTGCTGCTGCGCCCCATCATCGGCGCCGCTGCCCATTGAGCTTCGCGAGCAGTGATGTATATTATCGCAAACGTCTCAATCGGAGAGGGCGTTGATAGGCATCGATGGGATTCGCTCAAATCTTCAAAGAACTGGCATTTGATTGGTGCCTTTTGTCAATCGCAGGTTGGCGCTTGTCGCGATGATATATATTGAGACGAAATCGATATATTATGGAGCACTGTTCCACCGACCCGACCCGGATTATATATAGGGGTATGTCGTTTTTAGGCTGTGGGATACAGATATCCATGCACCGATGCCACATAGATAGATAGATAGATAGATAGATAGATAGATAGATAGATAGATAGATAGATAGATAGATAGATAGATAGATAGATAGATAGATAGATAGATAGATAGATAGATAGATAGATAGATAGAGCAAACTCATTTATTCAATTGTCAAAATTACTTGAAGGTGACGATGAGCACATTGATCATGGGACCGAGAAAGTACATGAGCACCATGAAGATGGCGCAGCAGAGGCAGCACATGACGCGGTGACAGATCTTGGGGCCAAGGAGCTGGTTGAAGACCTTGTACGGGTTCCAGCTCAGCTTGAGGCGGCCGGCCGGCGGTGGCAGGAACGGGCTGTTGTTCGGGTCGTGGCGGCCGTACCCGACGGGCTGCGTGACCGCCAGCGGCTTGGGCACGAGCTGCATACTGATGCACACCTTGCCCATCGGCTCCTTTGCTCGCGTCGTTGGGTGTGACCGGTACATCTTGATCCACGTCGAGTCGGTCGGGTTCGTGTCCCAGAGCCCCGTCTTCTCTTTGATCATGCGGACCGTCTCGTGGTCCTCGTCGTCTTGGGCGGTCGCGAGCTTCTGCAGCTTGGACTGGGGCGGCTCTGGAAACACTTGCATCGGGCCTTTGGCCGCCAGCGCCTTCTTGAACGGAATGCCAAGGTCCAAGTCTCCTTCGGCGAGGCAGTCGTTCGAGCTCACAATGTCCTTGTCCCAGAGCTGGATCTTGAAGCGCGGAAACTTGGAGTTGTGCATCTTGTGCCCGAGCTTGACCGGGAACTTCATACGGTAGTTGAACGCTGCCTTGCCCTTCTTGGCGCGCCAATGGATGTCCGTGTCCTGGTGGTCGTCGCCGTCGAGCTCGCAGCGCACAAAGAGATCGTTCATTTCCGTCCAGTCGTTGAAGCTCGGCACCTCCTTCGTCTTCCAAATGATCACGCGGAGCTCAAACTCGCGCGGCGGCGGCAGCGCAATGTCGTCGGGCGTGTACACGGACGCGTCATGCGGCGACAGAATGTCGACCCAGAGGTGCAGGTGGCCCATGGGTGCGCGCGACGTCGGCACATACAGCGTGCGCTCCTCGACCGGCTTGGGCGCGAGCCGGTCGGGTGTCTCGAACGCCTCGCCCAGTGCGTGCCAGTGCTTGTCAAAGAACCGATCTTCGAGATCAATGGTCGTCGCGCCAATGAGACCGTCCGGGCGAAGGAGGTCGTGGTCCAGCGCGTCAATGTGCAAGGTCGACGCGCCCGGAAACGAGCAGTGAAACTCAAACATCTTGTAAAAGTCAGGGTCCACCGTGTCCTCGACGTAGTTTTTCCGGTCGTTGATGCCGTCCTTGCCGAGCGTGAGCTTGAGGTACGGGTCCGACTTGGTCGGCTTCCCGCGGATCCCAGACTCCATCGGCGCAAAGCCATACCCGTTGAGGACGTAGACGCGCACGTGGTAGGGCATCGGCGTCTCGAGCCGCTCCATGTCGATGAGCGACGGCTCGTCTTCCGAGAGCATGACGCGCACGAGGCCCTTGAAGATGCCCGCAATGTTGAACGTCGCGTCGTCGTGGTGCAAGTGGTGGTGGTGGGTATCGTGCATGCGCGGCTGCTTGGTGCCGTACTTGAGCGGGTTGAGGAGCGAGAGCAGCCGCGATCGCTTCTTCTTTTGGCCGATCGTGAGTGCATACGTCTCAAACGGCTTGGTGCTCAAGAGGGCTTCGAGGCCGTCGTTGATCTCTTCACGGTCTTTCATGTACACCTTGCGCTTCGTCTCGAACGCGTCGTCAGACGCTTCGTCCTCTATGAACGCAGTAAACTCACGCTCGGCCAAGTCGTCCCCAATCGAGGTTGGCAGCACTGGCAGTGGCGTCTTGAGCGCCGGCAGCAAGCCCGCGCCGCTGTCGACAAACGACGAGACCTTGCGCTCGACACGGGGTGCCGACTCGAGCGACGTCGGCGCGTCGTCGTGGTGCAGCGTGCCTTTGCGAATCCCCTCGACGTGGCGAAAGTCCATCCGCTGCGGCGGCAAGTAGCCTTTGCCCCACGGCAGTTTGGACGTCATCTACGCCGCAGAACGCATGAAGACGACACAATCCTGCACACATGACGTACGTCGATCGAGCAGTTGCCGACCGTCGGAGTCGTCCAGCCGCCAAGCCGCGTGTCCTTGACGAGCACGCCAAGCACGGGCGCAAACAACGGGTCTTCCGGGAGCTCTACTTCTTGCACGATACGGTGGAGGTAGTTGGGGTTGGCCGCCGACGGCCGCTTCGAGCGCTCGGTCACGAGCTCCTCGCCACCCTGGAGCGCTTTCGCGCCACCGAGCGTAAACTCAATGAACGGCAGCTGCATCGGCATGAACTGGAACGGCTTCATGTCGCGGAGTCCGAGCACGATGATCTCGAGGTATGCCTTGCGCATCTTCGGGACGATCGGGCGCGGCACCGGAAAGATCATGTCTGGCCGATCCTTCCGGACGACGATGACGCTCGTCAAGATGAAGCCTTCCGTGTCGCCTTCCTCTTGCTGCATGAGCGGGAACCACTCGGGCACTGGCGGCTCGTGCGCGTCGTTGACATGGCGCACGTTGTTGCTCGAGATCGGTACGAACGCCGACCCAATGTACTCGCTCGACGAGCCCGCAATCGTTTCGTCTTGGTCCTTTACGCGCAACGTCACGGGCGGCGCAAAGTGCAGCATGTCCACCGGTGGCAGCTCGACTTCAAAGCACACGGTTTCGTACCAGAGCGGGTTGACGGTCCGGTGGCGCGGCTTGATCTTGGTCTCGAGGCCACACAGGCGCACCTTCACATACGGGTCGCAGAGCCCGTTCGAATCCATCGCTGGCAGCTGGCGGCCCTGGAAGATGTTGACTTGGACTTGGTACTTGAGGCGCGTGTCGAGCTTGCGCGTGTCAAAGACCGAGTTCCACAAGGCTCTGGTCTGCATCGCTGTCGATTCCGTGCCAAAGCCCAGCGAGAGAAAGACGTTGCCAGGAAAGATCTCGTCGCCGAGCGCGTCGACCGAGTTGTCTTCCTTGAGCGCAATCCACTCGGGGTCGGCAATCATGTTTTTCTCAAAGAGGTGGCGCGCCGAGAAGCGCTTGAACGCGACTTGCTTGCGCACGCTGAGCTTGCCGTCGACACGGCCCTTGCACAGGTACACAAACACATCTGGGATCTGGTCCAAGTCTTCTGGAAACACAAAGTTGTCCGTCTCGGCGAGTTGGTTCCACACGACGATGCCCTTGTTGTTTTCGCGTCGTTCAAAGTTGAGCTCCATCGAGCCGCACGTGATCACAATCTGCATCTTCGAGTTGCGGTACGCACCGTGGGCGAGCGACGCCAGCTGCGGAATGTCCGAGCCCGACCCGACGTACGCGCGGAGCCGGTAGACCGCGGTCGGCGGGTACAGCTCGCGCGGAAGCGGCGCGGCCTTGACGCGCATGTTGGCTTCGTCAAGGTCTTTGTTGACGCGAATGTCAAACGGCACGAGGATCCGACCGCGGTAGAACGACCCCAGGTCCGGGTACAGCGCCATTTGGTCCTTGACCGTCTCGACGCCATGGAGGAGGTTGCCTTTCGCATGGTCCAGCGGCGCCCCATAGAGGTTGATCCACGTCGGCGCGATGGACCCACCGACGCTTTTGATGTACCGGAGCGACTGGTACGACGTCGCGACGAGCTGGTCGACGCCGACCTTGTCCCACGCCTTGGTCGCGATCGTGATCTTGTTGCTCAAGCTCGGCTCCCGCATCGCGAGCCAGAGCTCGTCGTTGAAGGCTGGGTTGAGAAGATGGCGCGCACCACTCAGCGACTTGATGCGCGTCCGGATCGATGCGTTCGAGCCGAGACCGACCTCGACGTACGCGTCAATGCCTTGCCGGAGCCCCTTGAAGAGCGAGTCCATGGGCGGGAGATGCTCGCCGACGTGGACGGTTGCGACGAGGAACTTGATATCTTGCTTGATACTTGGCGGCACAATAACGCCGTCGACGCCCGCTTGGCTCGGGCCCAGCGGCGGCGGGTGCACAAACTTGTCACCAGGTCCCGTGATCGTGATCGAGACGCGGAGGTAGCCCTGGATGCCCTTGCGCGGCGCAATGAGCGCCAGCCATTGGTTGCAGATTTGGTGGTTGAGGTTCGAGTAAATGAACGAGACGTCAAATTGCGCCTCGCCGATGAGCTCGGCGCGCGAGAGCGTGTTGGCGTCCATGACCCGGAGCTTGATCGAGCCCATCTCGACCGTGTCCTTGTCCAGATTGCGAAAGTTGAAAATCAGCGTGTCGTCCCAGACCGCCGAGAGCGCCTTCTTCTTCGTCGCCGTGTGCTGGACCTGGTCCATCACGTGCACAAAGACCACCGGGTCCGACGTGCCCGAGGCGTCTTTTGCCACCAAGTCGCTGGCTATATAGCATCAAAAATAGAAAAAACTCAGACGATGGCGAGGATCGAACCTTCAATCACATGCACTTGCACCGAGTAGTCGCCCGACTTGATGTTGATGGCTTCGAGCGCCTTGCGCTCGGCCTCCCGCGCGCGCTCGCGGTCGGCGCGCTCTTTCTGAAGCTCCTCGTCTGTCTTTTTGGGCACTTGTTTGACGTGGTCCGAGTCTTCCTTCTCGTCGAGGTCGTACATCTAATCCATGCAAGTAGATTGTCAGGCCAAGAAGTCATCTGTAGCAAGCGTACGTCGGGCGTCAAGTTGCCGGTGACCACATTTTTGACCTTGTCGAGGAGGTTGACCTTGCGCCGGCTGTTGGCGTCGATAATGTCGTCGATGTTGGCCTTGTAGACCCACTGGAGGCTCACGTTGAGCGTGCCGAGGTTGCGCTTGTTTTTGAATTTTTTGTTGAGCAGCTGGATCGGCACCGACCGCTTCTGCCCGTCGGTGAGCGTGTCGAGCGAGAAGCGCGCTTTCCCCAAAAAGTTGGTGGACGTGAGGAGGTCGCCGACGATCTTGTCTTGGTCGCAGACCTCAAAGAGGATGTCGGTGCCAAGCGCCGAGACTGGAATCTCAAACGTCTCGTTCCACACCGGTGTGAGCGTCTTCAACTTGGTCGACGTCTTGCGCACGTCGTTGCCGACCGTCACGCGCACAAATGGGTCGCTGGCGCCGTTGCTGTCGACACTCGGGAGGTCTTTCGCACTCTCAATCTTGACGATGAGGACGTTGGGCGGCGTTTGCAGCTCGTAGCTCGCGACCGAGTCGACGGACTCGCTGCGGCTGCTCATCTCGCGGGCCGACCGCGCCGTCGCGCTGAGCGACGGCCCGGACCCGCGCCGCAGGTTGGTCTCAAACTTGAGATACAGATCGCCTGTCGCGGGCCCTTTCATGCGGTCGACGGGCTGCACGCGGTACCCTCGGCTGATCGGGCCGTTGCCAAGGTTGGTGCGAATGTCCTGCATGGCGAGGTTGACTTGGCCGAGCGGGACGTCGCGGAGCATGTTCTTATCAAAGAGCGAGAACGAGACGTACGAGACCGTGCGCACGTCCACGTCGTCGCCGAGGAGGAACGTCTCGTTCCAGACCGGGTTGACCGTGCGCATGACCTGGCCCGTCCGCTTGTCGCGGCTGCGGATGAGCTCGTAGTTGCTGTTCATGAACGTGATGACGACATACGGGTCGGACGTCTTGTTGGCGCCAAAGCCGTCCGTCCCGAGGATGTTCTCGGCGCGGACGACGGTCACGAGGATCTCTTCCATCGTCGCCGGACGTTGACCAAATGAGCTTGCCCACAACGAGAAAGGCAGCAGCAATCCGCCGCTTCTGATTGGCTCCTGCCACTTTGCCCCAAATGATCGACGCGATTTTATTGGTTCTTTGAAGTCGTGGGCCCGGATTCTAACCTTCCGCCACACAATCCGGCGCAGCCGAGAAGACGAGCTGCCAACCGAGTGCGACGACGACAGGATGACCGCCTGGTAATACACACAGACCGGGACAGGCGCCATAGCGGCAGAGCTGGACCCGCTTCGCCAGCGCTACGTTGCGGCCTCACGTGATCGTGTCCATGCGTTCAATGGGCAAGAGCGCCAGTCCCGCGGCATGAGGAGCTTGCACAAAACGCCTAGACTACTGGCGGCTGGTTCATCGATAGAATAGCCGGCGACCGTGGAGGTGCCAACGTAGTACATCGCTTCCTATACCAATGGTCTTGCACACCGCACCAGACATCCTATTGCATGGCGTGCACACGATTAAGTGCAACCAGATGGCGTTGCCAATTCAAACGTGGCGGTTAGAAAAGACAGCGCGAAACCGCTGGCATGGAAGAGCGGTGCTTCTGGAGCGCCCGCGCCAATGCCACCAGCGCGTGTGCCAAGACGACGTGGACGGCGTGTGGGTACGAGAGTCTGGTGCTGACGCCCATTCTCCTCCTCTGCGTCTACTGGCTCGCGTTTGGCGTCTACATGCTCCGGAAGGACGACTCGACCACCAAGCTCTTGACGTTCGACGTCGCGCGCATCCACGACCCGGTCGCGCAAGGTGGATTCTCTCTGCTGTAGAAACGCGAGCTCATCATGCGGGCGCAGGCATTGCTATTGCGCTCGCGCAGCGCCGGCACACGACCGAGAAGCCGTCGCACTTTCAGCACAACATGAAGCTCTGTGCCATGTGGGCCGAGTGGCCCGCGCTCTCGTACGCACCGCTCTCCGTCGCGCTCAAAGTCATTAGCGCCGACGAGCCCATCAACTCGGTCATTTTCTCGCTCAACGTCACCAACGAAGTCGGTGCCATGCCCCTTGTTGACGTGGTCGTCACGGTATTATTACCTTGTAGACCGTCAACGTGGCGGTCGCATGCACGTGTGCCGTGCTCGTGAGTAGTCTCTGGCTCTACAAGACGTGGCGGCGTACAGGTACAATGAGAATTCGTCCGGATGGACAAGTTGTCTTATATGCACTAGACGACCGACTCTTGCGCCGGTTTGCGTACCCCATCACCTTTGATGTGCTCTACATTCCGCTCGCGTCGACGTTTTTGCGCATGGCGGTCTGTCCGCTGGGCCACGATCGTGTCGCGCTGCCGGATGGCTCGACGTGCGACTGCCTCGATCGCTATGGTTTCTTCTGGGTACGTTATCGGTTGCGCGACGGACATGACAATATTGTCCACATAGGCGATCGGGTCTGTCGGTTTCGTGTCCATCTACTCGTGCGCTATCTACTACAAGATGTTTATCGAGCCGACAGGATCGACGATGGACTTTCGATTCGAAACGAGCTTCCAGATCATCATGGTCATGGCCCGCACGCGTACGACTTGATGGATTTTTGAGAAGTTGAACGGTGTCTAGTCAACCCACTGCTTTCGATGCTGGCCAACAGTGTTGGGCTCACGCACCAAGCGGCCCGTGCCGTGCCACTCACCCTCGCCTTTCTCGCGTCGTTGTCCTTCTTGCTGCTCGCGGCGTACAAGACGCAGCCGGTACGTTGTCTAGGACGAAATACATGAGCGATGAGGATTCCTAGTGCATTGGGAGCGGCCGACTGCCCAACAACATCCGCGTGCTTTCGTTTTCGAGCTCTCTCTATACCACGTTGTGCGTCCTCGGCTTTCTTGTGGCGGGCGGCCCTCCACAACATTTGCACTACTCGCTCGGGCTGCTCCCGCTCATTTGGGTCACTGCGTGGGTCGTCAACAGCCGGCGCGCCGCCAAGTTTCACATCCCGAGCCTGACGATTGTCGAGCTCCTGCACGACCGCACGCTGCAAGCCAAGACGGTGGGCGCCATCGCCGCGTTGCATGTGAACCCACTCAACATTCGCGCCAACGACTACGAGGCCATTATCGCCATGGTGCACAAAACGGTCAAAGTTGCTCGACTTCGCGAGCTGCACTGCCGTCTCTACTGCGCGCGCCTTCTCTGGTTTTGCCACATTGAGGTGCCGATCGTAAACATACTACGAGAGAGCTAACGTAGAAGTAGAGCTATCGCCGAGCAGGGACGCGTGTCGGGGAGCCCAAACCCGAGCTTGCACTCGTGCCTGGTCTCTGGTTCAAGGACGCGTCCAATGACGTACGCACGTCGTCTCGAAAGCTGCTCAAGGCCAAGACGCGCAACGTGTCGGCACAGCTCGCCAAAATCAAGATTCGTCACATCGAGCATGTCACCGGTGCGTTTCAACTGTGGACAAGTCGTCTGTGTTGACAACCTGTCGCGGGTAGATCCAACGGCGTCGACAACACCTGTCGACAAGCCGGCCGTGCGTCGGGCCCGGCCGCCGTCGCTCTTCCAGTCGGTCAAGCGCCTCCTCACCGTAACGTCGCCGATTTCGGCGCGCGCCATGCAGTATCGTCGCAGCATCGTCAGCGTCCCGTCCGTCGTTGACAGCAACGGGTTCTACGTCGTGGCGATCCGGGACAAAAACTGGATCGCCAAGCTCGAGGCGCCAGACCCGGCGCTTCAGCAATTCGACGCCCTCTACCGCGCTGTGCTTGAGATGCTCGAGCAAAGCTGCACGTTGGACGACCACGAGGCGATGTTTGAAGCCGCATCCTTCCTCTTGCAATGGTACCGGTCGACCTACTTACGCTTGAACAAAACCATCTACTTGCATGTGGTCGCGACATTTTGCGCGCTCCCCGACATTGCGAGCGCCGCCGACGCCACGTACACGCTCCACCAACTGACCATCGAGCTACGGACACTGTCCGCCGACCTCTGGCTCGCCAATGCATCGGACTTGAACCGATTTGTGAGCGCGCTTAGCCACCCGAGCTCGAAAACCGTCGCCTGTTGCGCAGAAGTGCTCGCGCACCTCTTGGCCGCGGCCGAGACCAAGTCGTCCGTCAACTTGTACGTGCTCTTGATGCCAAGCTCGATTGCGAAGCTCCACGCGGCCTTCTCGAATTGGCACCGCGACTTCCGCATCAGCGACAGTCTCGAGCGCGCGTGCACGAGCTTGTACTGTCTCCAGCTTCGCTCGACGCTCGGGAAGCGCACCTCGATTGGGACGCGGCAGCAGTCGACCACCAAGATGTTTGTTGCGCTCGTGACGCAGATGACGTCGGTGGTAGCCCGGCCGATCGTTGCGAGCCTGAGCCGGGGCAACTCGGTGCAGTTGCGGACCTTGCCGACGAGCATGGGGCGGCGCATCTCGTTTGACACCCGCGGTTTGATGCGCGACGGGTCGACAAGAAGCATCGTCTCGAATGCCCACGTGCAACCAGGAGACCTTCCGCGGAGACCGTCGCACGGCGCGAACGAGGTCGTGCCGCCACCGGCGCAGCCCAAGCCCATGACGTCGCAAGCGCTTTTAGCGCAGTTTGAGGCATCGCCGATGCTGGCTCGCCACCGTTCGATGCGAGAGAGCATCAAGCCACGTGCGAAGAAGAAGGCGTCGCCCGACCACTGTACCTTTGTGACGCCCGAGATGCTCGTGGAAATTCAACGTCGACGCTCGCTGCGGCAACAAATGCGCGAACTCCTTGAAACCACATACGCGCGCTTCGAAACGACCTTGCCTCGGACAATGACCGACAAAGGCCGGCACAACGCCAGTGCGATTGATGTCATGATCAATTACACCAAGGTGCTGCAGCTGTACGTCGAGGCCGAGGACTGCGCGATGGCCGACTATGTGGCGACCGCGCTCGATCCATCGCTGCGCAACTTCTTTCTCACAAATGTGCAGCCGTTCATGAGCACGTACCTAGCTCGCGTTCGCGCCTCGCAGCGTCTTCGCGCGTGGTGGCGACGCACCTCTGATCGATAGTACTAGTACTAGTAGTTGGTTCCAAGCCACGGTAAAGTATTTTTCCCTTTGGAGAGCACTTTTCAGAAGATACGTTGTCGAAAGTGGTCCGGCGCCAAGCATCTTGTGCTTAGGACGCCCAGGGTAGAGTCACCCGCCGCCCCATTTCTTGTCCAGCCACAACGGGCATTGTCGCTGATCGCCGCATTGTATTGGAACAAAAAGCACGATTCAATCATCGATTCATCAATAATTAAATGTGGATGTCCTCTTGATTCGAACGAAGTTGTGGCGCGGTTCCAGAGATGGCCTCTGATACGACCAAGGTAATAACCCTTGGATACGACGGCCGACCTCCATGGCCCGTCAATCTTCAATCGAACATCACCACATGCCCCAGCTTTGAATTTCGACAGCAATCGGGATCTGCCAAATATATTGCAATGTTTTGAAATATATTAAAAGGAATGTAACAATATATTGCAATATATTAGAGCGAAACGACGCGGATCCGAGCAGTTGCTAGAAAGGTCGCTTGATGAACCCAAGCCGCAGCAGCGGGTCGGTGGCCGCAACGTCGCCCGGGCGGTCGGAGCCGCTCTCGCCGTCGCCCAAGAAGAAAAAGGTGTTTACCGTCGCGCGGCCGTTCCCGTCGCCGCTGGACTTTGTACCGACGCACGATGCATCCGCGGTCGACGAGCGCAAGGCCGCGCTCAAGGCTCAAGTCCGGCGCGACGCCCATGGCAAAGTCAAGTTGCACTCGGCGCTTGGGACGCAGGACGACGTCGAGCACTTTAGCGAGTACCTCACGGCACCGATCCAAGGCGGCGCCAAGGGCATCCGGTCCGGGCTCAAGCGCAATGGGAGCAACACGGGCTTGGGGCGAGGCCCTAGCAACAAGAGCCTCCTCGGCAACGAGACATCGCGATCGCGCGCGTCCACCGACACGAGCAACTACACGAGTAACAACAACAACAACACCCACAACGCGAGCTGGTCGTCGCTGCCAGCGCTGCAGACACCGACCGAGAGCTCGCCCGCTGCGATTGTCCAGCGCACCCAGCTCATCGAGTACAAGAAGAAGCTGCGGCAAATGCCTATCCACGAGCGCATTGCGATGGCGCGCGAGAAGAACGTGTTGTTGATCTGGGAAAAGCGCAACCGGTAGAAAGGATGCATACGTAGTCCTGAGCGACGAACATTTGCATGATGTAGCGAGTGGGAGCAGTTCAAGGCCAAGATTGCGCACAAGCTGCACAAGTCCCAAGACGACCTCGTTATGAGCAAGGCAGGCGAGTACCGGCAGCAAATGGAAGAGTATGACCTCATCAACAAGGCAACACCGCAAGTCGAAAAGCACGGCAAGTACGGTGCACTGCGGCTCTCGATCACTGTAATCACCGCGGTGCGTAGTGACTATTGGACCGTGAGCTTGCGCGACGAAGGCACGCGCTTCGTGCCTGTCGGGAACGTCTTTAGCGGGCTCTTCTGCCCTATCAAGGAAGACAAGAAGCCATACTCGGAAACGATTCGCCGGTACCTCGACGCTCCCACGTGATTTCTTGTCATCAAAAGCGGGTTGCTAGCCCGTTTGACCACCCTCGCAGCGAGCACACCGTCAAGCCGAACGACCCGCTCGCGCTGCGAAAGCGACAGCTTCGGAAAACATTCAAGCCCTTCGCCCGCACGTCATTGACAGTCACCACTGGTACGCCGGAAATCGAGTCGTATGGTGTCAAGTAACGAACGCTGTAGCGAAGGGCTCAAGGTCGAGTCCATCGACCTCTTTGCATGGGCGGCGTCGTCGTCGCAGCACTACTACGATGCTCTCCTGAGTCTTGAGCGCAGCCAGCCTGCGTCCGTCGCAAATCTGCACCCGGACACACCGAGCCTCTCGCGTGCCAACTCGCAGCTCGCCCATGTGCCGACGGGCCGGGCGCCCTTGTCCCGCCGCATTGAAGGCCCGTGCATTCAATTTCTGGCCCATGCAGGCGGGGACCCGATCCAAGACGAGGTGATGCTGGCGTTCCATACACCCATTCGCGCCGTGCAGTCGTTGCCCGTACACATCTCCAACCCGAGCACATATACGGTGCAGTTTCGCTGGACGCAGTACGGACCCTCGCACCGCGACTTTGCTCCAAAGGCTGCGGGTCTCTCGCCGCGCACCTTTGTGTCCCACGCGCAAGGTAGTCGATCCTTGCGAATTGATACATTGATGGTTTCAACGGCGCGGGTAGGGTTTCTCTTGCCGGGCGAGGTCCGGACCTTGCAGTTTGGCTTTGCGTCGTCCGTGCCCGGTGCTTTTTAGAGCGATGGAAGATCTCGATTGACCCGTCGCTGCCCGACAACAACACGGTCCTGTACGCCTCGGAGCACGTCGTGCGTCTCAATTGCATGGCCATCGACAACCGAGCGCCCGTCCACACAAGGGCGTTGATCGAGAGAGCGATGGAGACGCGCGCCGTGCCCTCGATGGTCGAGACGCTTGTCCGAGACATCCTTGGCAACATCGAGTATCCCGAGAAAATCAAAGTTGACGACGTAGCCGAGGACAGGCGTGCCGTGTTCGAGTCCACGAACGGCCGATTCTGTGCCCACTACGACCCCGAGGTAGTACGAGTTCACTTGATAGATTGATACAAACATCGGGGGTAGATCGTCGCCCAAATGCACCTTCTCTACGACCGGGCGCAGAATCTTGTTCTTGCGGATGCCCAAGCCAAACTCGTGACGCCAACGAACGACGCCACGTCGCCGCGGAATGTGGCGCCGCCTCTGGACACGCCGGCGTGGGACGGCGCCTTCCAAACGCTACGAGCGATGACCAAGGCCGCCGACGTCATTTCGGAAGCCGCTGCGATTGCGGCGGCGGCCGAAGAAGCCGCGCGCAAGGCGGCCGCGGGCGACGACGAAGACGACGACGAGGATGACGAGAACAACAAGTCCTCGACGCCGAATTACAAGCCGGTCTTCCAAATCACATGCTGCGAGCTCGAGCTGCTCGCGCAGTTTCGACCGCACGACGGCGCCTTCTTGCAGGCGCAGCTCAGCGACCGCTTTGCGTGTCTCTGCAGTGAGATTCCGGTTGTGAGCTCGATTCTCAAGCACGAGTCGTCGGGCGATGCTTTTTACGACGAGCTGTATGCCCAAGGGCGCGCGTTCATGGCCCAAGCCGTCGACGAAAGCGTCGCCGCCACCATCGCCTTTGAATTGGAGCAAACAACTTCAGCGCTGAAGCGGGACAAGCTTTGGCTGGGGTCGGTCGCCACCGCCTATCCGGCGCCGAGCCCAAGCGACGACCGCACGGTCTTGCTGTACGTCGACTTGGACGTGGCGCACTGCTTTACTGTGCGCGCGCGGGAGCCCATCGTCGGTACCGAGACTGACGTCGGCACCGAGTGGGGCTGGATCGACGGCATCGACACCTTCATCCCGCACAAGATTCGCGCCGTGGCCACGTGGCTCGCGTCCCTCTGTGAAGCGCACGAAGCCGCGTACGACAACTCGCGCGATGTCACGGTGACACTGGTTCTCGTCACTCGTATGAGCAACGCGCGCGTGATCAAAGACAAGAAGGGCAAGAAGCGCAAGCAGGCGCCACTCGCCGCGCCCGACGACGCGACTCCGTCCACGGCGCTGGTGGCGCAAAAGCTTCAAGAGACGCTTGGGCGACCTGTCGAGTACCTCTCGCACATGGAGAGTTTGCACGACCGCTTGCGAAAGCCACCGCCGTCCTTGTCGTCGACGCCGTCCACCGCGTTCGTGACGCCGAGTGCGAGCCCCACACCTGGCGCAGAGCCAAATCCGTCGCCCGAGCTGACGCCTCCGCCGTCGCTCCAGGTCCACATCGTGCTCATGGAGCACATGGAGCTGCTCTTGCACCCACCGCCCCGACCGGACCCCATCGTTGTCGACGACGCCAAAGTGGCCAAAGAGGACGCGAAAGCCAAAGCGCCGGCCAAGAAAGGCAAGGCCAAAGACAAGGAAGACGACGAGAAGAAGACGGCGGCTGTCGTGACGCCCAGCGTCCTCTTGGTGCGCGAGGCCCCCGTCTACGCGTCCGACGACGCCAAGATCGACGCGGTATTCAGCGGCACGTACGCCGACGTCGTCTCGGAAGGGTTTCGATCGCTCGTGGACGTGACGGCCATCAACTCGTTTGGCGGCGACGACTGGAGAAGCATTTTGGCGCTGCCTGCGACGCCCTTTGTCGGGCCGGCGCTCGCGACAGAGATGCATCGTCTCGCACCGCTGCTGCAGCCGTTCGAGAGCCGCGTCCGTCATGACGGCACGCGCCTCGTTGTCGTCCTTGGCGGCAAATCGCTCGTCTCCAAGCTGTGGCTACTGGACTACCTCTTGGAGATTGCCGATGCCATCTACTTGGTGGGCGGCGTCGCCGTCAGCGTCTTGCGGTTCCTAACGGCGCCCAAGGCCATACAAAAGACGCTGTCGCTGCCAAATGAGCCAGGCTTGACGCTGCGTGTGCTCGACCGCGTCCGGAGCAAGGCCCGTCGCCGTCTCGTGCCGCTGCTGGTACCCAAAGACTTTCTTGTCGGCGACGGTCCGATCGAGCCAGAAGTCGACAACGACGACGACGGTGCGACGCCCGGCGACGACGCCCAAGGGCGCAACACAGCACGTGGTGACGACGACGACGACGATGCGGATGACGCGGACGACGACGATGACGACGGCGACGAGGAAGACGAGGAAGAGGAGGAAGAGACCCCGAAAAAGAAGAAGAAGAAAAAGACACCTGCACCCGTCGCCGTCCCTGGTATGTGGTATTGTAGAGGCGCGGTATCTCAGGTGTCGTTCGTAGACGTCGTCGTCGTCAACGAACCCGACGAGCCATGTGACAGTCGCCCGACTTTGCCGTTTGAAGGCACGACATTGCACGTGCAACACCTGGATTTGGACGAAGACGACGCGACGGCGTGGCTCCCGCTCGACAACATGACGCCGGACATGCTCGCCTCGTCGTTCCAAGCCGTGCTAGCGAATGACGGCACACCGTTGCCGCTGCCGTCGACATGGATCCAGCGCGTCTATGACGTTGGTCCGCGCTCCGTCGCGAGTTTAATCGATCGCCTTGGTGCCCCCAACGACCCCGTCATTGTCGCCGGCCTTCCAGGGATTGTCGAGTGCCGGGACTTCCAAGAGAGCACGACGGCGCTTCTGTCGGCTTTGAAGCCCAAGAAGGACCTCGTTGTTGTCGCGGGCAGCACGACGGCCCACTGGTTGTGGCAGCTCGACACGGACGAAAGCAGTCTCAAGCTCATTGATCCGTCATCGACGCGTAGCCGGGGCGTCCTCTCCTACTACGTGGCCGGGCAACGCCACCCGGCCCTCGCCGCGTTGCAGCGCAGACAGTCGTCCATTTCTGGCGACAAGCAGGAAAACATGTAAACAAAATTGCATTGTATGATTCCCAATCAATGCGGGTGGTTGCAGTTGCCGCACTTGGTCGAAAACTTTTGCGGCCGGAAGCGGTCGCAGGGACAGCCAAACATCGAGCACTCGCGGTGGAGCTTGACCTCTTGCTCTTGTCGATAGTCGACGCAGCTCTGCATCGCAGCGTCAATCGCGTCGTAGAGTCGACCAGCCGCGCGGGGCGGCGCGACGACGCCCGATAAGATCTCAGACGGCTGGATGTGCCGGCCGTAAAAGTCGCGGTTCGCGTCCGACCGGCAGGTGATGACGGCACCGTGCAGCGAGATGCCTGCAAAGAGCCCTTTCGAGTGCGAGTAGCTGTAGTTGGCGCCCAGGCCGTTGCCCTTGGCCATGGACGCAATGACGGTCGCGGACCGTCCGTACGGGCCCATCGTCACGTCCAAGCCCGCGCCGATGGTAATCTGTGTGTCATGGAATTGCTGCACGGCCTTGGGGGTGCCGAGAATGAGCAAAATCTGGACGACTTCGCCGCCGCCTTCAAAGCCTCCGCCGAGGCCGGTGGTGCCAATCGCAGCCGGCGCCGACCACGTGCCGTTCGGGAGCTTGGTGATGACGAGGCCCGACCCGAGCTTGGCCGTAATGAGCAAGCCGGCTTTGACGACAGTCAGGAACGCCAGCCCGTGGGCACGTTCGAGGAACGCGACGGGAATGCGCCGGTCGAGGTTCGTCGGGTCGAAGAATTGGCGCAGAATTTTACCTGCGTTTTCACACTCGTCTTCGATCGACTGCTTGAGTGGGACGGACTGGAACCATTTCTTGGACTTAGGCGCTTCGCTGGCTTTGTTGGCGTTCGCAAACGCCGAAATGAGCTTGTCCTGGAGCGGCTGCAGCATCGGCGCACAGGCCGTACAGACGCGTTGGGGGGCTGCCGGGTCGAAGCCTTTCGCCAGCGCATGCTCATGGCCCGGCGGAATCAGCATCCGCGTGGCCGAGCAGCTCGAGCACGTGTCGCGCCCGCACTTGCGGCACTGGCGCTTCCGGTGCATGAGGTCGAAGGTCTGCGCGCAGATGTGGCACGATGGCTTGTCGGAGCGCGACCTCGCCTCCTCGACGGGCGGCGCCGTGTACGTGGCCGGCGGCGGCGTCGAGAGCGATGACGACGACAGTGTCGACGACGACGAGCCACCACCCTTTGGGCGGTGGGCCGCGAGGTACACGTAGGCGTTCATGAGGTCGGCGCGCTTGGCATCGTCCGGGATGAGTCGCACGAGCTGCGGCATCATCGACTCCATCATGTACTCGCCAAAGTAGCCATACACGTTGGTCGTAAAGGCCTCGGCGGTGAGGCGGCCCTGGCCGTAGTGCTTGCAGTCGCGCTTGAACGCCTTCACCGCGCCTTCTTCGTCCTCGCCGCGGTGCGCCGCGCGCACGGTCGCAATGATGCGCTTGTAGAGCGACGTGGCTTCGTCGCCGACGGCGGCGGGCGGCACCGATGGCGCAGCTGGCGTCGACGCGGCTGCTGGCGCGTAGTAGGAGGAAGGCTCTGTCACTGGCGCCGGCGCGTAGTAGGAAGGCATTGCCACTGGCGCGTAGTATGATGGCGGCGGCTCTGCCGCGGGTGCGTAGTAGGACGACGGCGCCGGAGCATGGGCTTGGGGCGTCGGCGTTGGCGTAGCGTGTATGTCTCTCTGCGACGGCCCCGAGTCGGCGCCGCACTCGGAGCAGAACCGGCGGCCGTGCAGCGGCGTCCCGCACTGTCGGCAAAACTTGGCCATCGTCGACTGGGATAGTATTGCAGTAATCCCATTGCAGTATCCGGATAAGGATTCGGCCGTTTGAGATCCCACCATGAAGGTAGCGGCCGGAAGCGACGAGCGAGGCTGCATGATGCGACCTGGTAGAGCCTCTTCTCGTTCGGGTCAGCGGTCGACGTCTCCGTGGTCTTTGACGGTGCGAGCAGCCGCGCGATGGACGGCGACCTCCAGATCTTCTCGCCCGACGAAGCCGTCTCGGGCCGCGTGCTTGTCGCAGCCAAGAAGCTCGAGCACGTGGGCATCAAGGCCGAGCTGCTCGGCGTCATCGAGATGACGCAGGAAAAAGGGTACCCGTTCGAGTTTACGTCGTCCGTGCGCGAGCTCGCCCCCGCTGGTGCCATCGACGAGGCCCAGGTAGCACGACGACGTGTATGATTGTCTGCAAGCTGGCGCCGTAGGAATTTGGCTTTAGCTTTGGCAACGTCGACAAGCCGCACGAGTCGTACTACGGCAAGAGCGTCAAGCTGCGCTACTTTGTACGCGTGACCATCGCGCGCAGCTACGCGACCAACGTGACGCGCGAGCAGGACTTCCTCGTGCACGTCCGTGGCGCTGCGCCAGAGATGGACAGCGCCATCAAGATGGAGGTCGGGATTGAAGACTGCCTCCACATTGAGTTCGAGTACAACAAGGCCAAGTACGCTGCTCTTGTATGTGCTACTACCGGCGACGTCAACGACGAGTAGGTACCACCTCCAAGACATTGTCGTCGGCAAAGTCTACTTCCTCCTCGTGCGCATCAAGATCAAGCACATGGAGCTCTCGATCATTCGGCGCGAGGCCGCGGGTGGCGGCGCCGACAAGGCGAGCGAGACCGAGACCGTCTCCAAGTTTGAAATCATGGACGGCGCGCCCGTCAAAGGCACGCCGCATATTTGCCCACTTGATACTTTTAGTTGATACATAACCACTGGCTAGGCGAGTCGATTCCCGTGCGTGTGTATCTCGGTGGCATGCCGCTCACGCCGAGCTTCAAGAACGTCAGCAACAAGTTCTCGGTCAAGTACTTTCTGAACCTCGTGCTCGTCGACGAAGAGGACCGTCGCTACTTCAAGCAGCAAGAAATCACGCTCTGGCGCAGCACGTAGCACACGCTCGTCTTCTTGCATATATACTGTATGGACGATGATGAGCATCCTCCTCCTCACCGTTGGTCATTGCATCTTGTCCCGACACACACTCGCAATCTACATCGTCGAGGAAGCGGTACCGGACGCTGTCCAACCGACCTGTAATGTTGGCCTCCTCTCGCTCCATGCGCCGACACGTTCGAGCCGTGACGCAAATGGCTTTCTTGCCGTCTACCTTCCAAACCATCGCCCTTAGAGGTCGGAAACCAGCCCTCATGGTCATAGAAAGACTCGCAACGGACGGATCTCTTTTCTTTGAACGCGGACGACAGAAAGGCGGGAGATTCTCGCTGCCGTTTCCATCAATTTGTTGCGAAACGGGCACGCGCGACCATGCGCGCGCTGGCCAAGATACCGTGGCCGGCCCCCGAGCCCGTGGACTTGCTCGCCGAGTTTGGTGCGACCCTTGTGGGCGACGTTCCGGCCCGCCCTGCGCTCGCCTCGGCCGTGCAATTTGACGCGAAGCTGCGGCGCCTCCAAGGTACACACGCCATTGCGATCGAGGAGCCCATGCAGCAATCGATGTAGCGGACTCGCCGTACACGCGGCCTGTGGTTGCGCGCGATGTTCAAGCCCCCTTGACACATGCCCAAGTCGCCGCCAAGCGAGTGCGCCACTTCGCCTTGAAGCACTTGGCGCTCGACTGGACGTCCAACCAAAAAGATGCATCGGACACCCTGCCCCTGACGCACGCCGCAGCGTCGGAAGGTCCCGGTAGCGACGATTTCGACCTGCAAACCTGGCTCCGCGACGCCAACGCGTGCGCAATCGACCCACAAACGAATGTGCTGCACGCGACCGCGGCTGCGGCACCGCTACCGTCCGTCACGACGACGTCGCCTACCGCACGCACGCTCCATGCGCCGTTGCTGCCCAAGCGAAACCGGCCACATCGACGGCCATCGCCAACCACAAAGCGTACCAAGGCCGTGTGCGCACCCGACGACGACGACGACGACGATGGCAGTGCGATCGACGATATCCAAGACACCGAGTACATACTGCCTTTCGAGCATTTGAAGCCGCAAGACGTGTACAACGCATGGTGGAATACGCCTTGTGGATTCTCATGCTGCTCTCGAGTAGATCGACCATGCAGCACAAACGAGCAGGAACAACGTCGCCAACCAAGGAGCTCCGCCGCGCCAAGTCGTTCCACATTGCAAAGTGGCTCACCAAACGCATGCAAGAGCGCGCGTACTCGAAGGAAATGCAGTCTCGACTGGCGGCGACGCTCTCGGCCAACGTCGGTGGCGGCCTCTGGAAAGACCAAGTGGCGTCGCAGCTCGCGACCGCGATGAGTGCCGACGTCGTCTTTGGCGATGGCAGCGACGGGAACGGCCGGCCCTTCGCCGACGACGCCGCGGCCCTCGCTCTCGTGCTCGAGCGCGAGTGGATTGACACCAAAGCGCGGGATATCCACGACCGTGCGACCACCGAGTATGCCCAAGGCCACGTGCCCGAAGCACTCTCGATCCTCTCGGCCGGCGCCGCGCTCTTGCAGGCGACCACGGCGGTGGCCACGCACAAGTCGTCCTGGGGCTTCAACTATACGCTCGAGGTGCACGCCAAGGCGAGCCTCCTCCAAGTACGACCTGTGTGCAATGGACCGTGGACCACGGATGTGCTATCTAGATGCGGTATCGCCGACGGCACCTGCGTCGGGCCAGAGCGGCCTTGCGACTCCAAACCGTGTGGCGAGGCTTTCACGACCGCCGCCGCTTCAAGCGCCGTCTGTGGCACCGGCAGGCAAGCGCGCTGTACATTCAGAGGTGGTGGCATGTCCGCACCGCCGACAAGGAGGCGATGCGCCTTCGACTCCAGGTGCAGAAACAGGCGTCTTACCTCTCGCTCTCAAGCAGCCATAGACAGCGGCCCGACGCAAGCTCGCGTACCTCCTCGTGCGGCGCATGCGCAAGGCCCACAAGGTCTTGCGGGCGAGCATCCATGCCTGGCTCGTCTGCGCCCTCGCGCGCCTGCGTCTGCGTCGCGCGATCCGCGCTGCGACCAATATACAGCGTCTCGTCCGCGGCTTCCTCTCGCGGCGAGCGGTTCTGCGCTTGCGCGATCGCATCGTCCGCGACGAAGTCGCCCGCAGCAGCCGCGAAGCCGACTACATCCAACGGTTCACAGCGATCCGGCTCGAGGATTTCCTGCTCTTTCTCCATCAAGCGGTATCCGGATATCGATGGCCGTGTCCGGTTGTGACAAAAAGGCGTGTAGGGGCAGAGCCACGTACACCAGCTCGCGCAGCGACTCAAAGACGAGGCGACGGCGCGGAAGCGAGCGCGCGCGCATTGGGCGCCCGCGGCCATGCGCCGTGCGGCGCTCGAGGACCTCTTTGCCTCGTACGACGTCGACGGCTCGGGCACGATCGACGTCGACGAGCTCCAGCATCTCTTTGACGAGCTCTGCATTCCGATGGACGCTGCGTCGCTGGCGCAGGCGATTCGCCTCATGGACACCTCGCGCAATGGTAGCGTGGACATGAGTGAGTTTTGCGCGTACCTCGAGGCGCCGCCGCCGCAGTCCAACGCCGGTCTCTGGAAGCTGCACGCGCAGCTCCAGCTCCAGCGCGTGGCCAACTGGTTCACGTCCGCGACGTTCAAGAACGAAGCGAGGCGCCGCCTTGTGTACGACGAGACGCAGCGACAAGCGCAGCTTCTACGCACCGAGTTTCGCATGACGGAGCACCCGCGCTTTGCCTGCCCCTACTGCGGCGCAGCGTTTGCCTTGTACCGGCCCTTTTGGCGCCATATGCGGCAGCGACAGTGTCCTGCCGCGTCGAACCGCCGGCTCGACACAGCGCATCAAGTCGACGCCGACGACGACTTGGCGGCCGTCGAGCAAGCACTCGTGGATGCGCGGCTTGTCGAGGTCGAGCGGGACGTCGCTCTGTACATGGCAACGTCGCCAGGGAAGGCCGACCTCGCCGCCGACGCGACGCGCCTTCAGCAGCGCTACCTCGCGTTGCGTCAGCGCCGAACGCTCCGCGATCTAGCACACAACAGCAACGCTATCTTAGAGCTCTACCACAGCTACGACATGGCGGAAACCAACGCGCTGCCAGCGTACTTGCCACTGAACTCGAAGAAGAGAAGTGACCCGTGCGTAGGTTGCTCGTGCCCGACATCGCAGCCGACGTGGGCCTTGGTCGCGCGGAGCTCGCACTGCATTTTGCCACCGACCACGCCGTGACAATGGACGAGGTCTTTATAGCCGTACGACGCGCCTACATTTCGCTCTCGTGGTGCACGCGGCTGCAACAACTGCTGCCGTCCTTTCTCTTCACGTCGTCGCGGCGACAGCGCCGGCTTCGACAGGCCGCCACGTGCCTCCTCTTGCGGGAGCAGGCGCTCGCCGAGGCATCTGTCCGAGCGGCCTTCCGGTCGGCGCACCCCCCAGTCCTTGTCTGTCAAGCGTGTAACACAGGTGTGCTAAATCCTCGAGTCCGCGTTGTCTGAGACGTCGTAGGTTTGTGGCATGACGCGCGAGCCCGGTTGCATCTCCAAGGTAACCGGCAAACCGTGCGCTCGGTGCTGAATACGCAGTGTAGATGACCGTTTTCATGCGCGGGATGCGTCGTACCGCCACCGGCGGAACGCGCGCATCCACCTGACGGCCACATCCACGAGCCGCTTGGTGCAGCTCACGCAGCTCTCGCAAGATGCGGTGCGCGCGCAGGCCATGCAAAAGGCACTGCGATTTTGCAAGCGCCAGGAAGGGCGACGCGCAATCCACGCTGTAACCAAACACCTCCTCACACAGCTCGCACCCCAAACCGCCGTGAACGAGCCGCGTCGGCTGCTCGATGTGGCCTTCCAGCTCGTCGACGTCGACCGCGTTGGGTCCATTCCCGCTGAGAGTGTTGCGCCGGTCCTAGCGTTTTTGCAGTGCACCGGTAAGGCAAAGATGGCGACGCTGCAAGCTCCCACCGAGCGCGTCCATCGCTCTACCTTGGAGCGCTGGGTGCTTCCACTGCCGCCGCCCAAGCCATGGACGTTCGAAGCGTTTGGCGCCACCGACGCGCGACCGCTCTGGCAACGCACGTGGTCGCAACGACGTATCTGCAGTCCAAGGCGACCTTGGATGTTGTGCCGCATGTGGACGTGCACGCGTACTTGGCGACACCCGTCGGGCGACAAGCGATCGCAGACGAAGAAGCGCTCTTCGGCGCGCTGCAAACGACAACGACGACCGACCTCACCGCGCTCGTCCTGCAGCAGCTCGACGTGGATCGCTCGCGGCGCATCCGCGTCGAGCATCTGGCCACGCTACTATACGTCCTCGGCTATGCACATGCTACTCGCACGGTGGCGACGCTCCGCTCGGCGGTGCCGGCGTCCGACGGCCATGTGCCATCGGACACGCTTCGGGCGTGGCTCACGGCCCACCCACCACGCCGCTGCATGCTCGGACGTCGCTGGCGACTGCGATGTGTGCGCACGCGCCTCGCCCGCGCCGTCGTGACGGCCCGCTACGAAGGCAGCGCGGCGGCGTGTGCCCCCGATCCGATCTCGCACGATGCGCTTCTCGTCGCCAAGTCGGAGCACTTTAGCAAGAGCGCAATTGGCCGAGACGCAATACGAACCAAGGTCGCGGAGCTCAAGCGGCTGGAAAAGGTCTTTGCGGCATCCACCAAAGGCGTGCGAGGCCACGCGTGGCGCTCTGCACGGGCCCGCTTCCTCTTTTGCCTCTTTGAACGTGGCCACGCCGGCGCCATCGAGCTCGTCGACGTGCCTTGCGTCTTGCGCGACCTATGCCATCCGTTGCAGAAGGATCCCAACGTCATGGCGCGCATGCTTCGATTCCTCAACTTGGAGGCGACGACCACGACCACGATCTCGGAGACGGCGTTTCATCGGTGGCTCGACACGGACGCCGGTCGAGCGCCTTCGCGGCGACTCGCGTGGCGGCCATCGACCAAGGCGCTCGCCACCGCCGTCGTGCGCTTTGAGCATCGCAGCGACCTCGGCCAGCGCGAGGACGATGTGCTCCCACTGCATGTACTGGCCAAAGCCGATATGTACTGCGCCAGCGTTGCGGGGCAGCACGAAATTGACGAGGAAGAGACGCACGTCCAGGCGCAGCTAGGCCAGCATAGGCGCAAGACACGCGGTCTCGCCGCGCTCGAGCACAAGGTCGCCTACGCCGCGCTGCTCTTTCGACTCGTCGACGCCAACCATACAGGCCGCGTCGCCGCCCATGCGCTCTCGACGCTGCTCGGCCTCTTGCAGCTGCCCAACGATCTGCCGCTCGCGCACTGCATCGCACGCGACGTCGGCGACGCGACCGGCCACCTCGACGAGGCGGCGTTCCTTGCATGGTACCGCGGTGCGCTGGACCGCCAGTCGCTGCGCACGCGCCTGCTGGCTGCGCTGCGGCAGACGCCCGTGCGCGCGATAGCCACTGCTGTCGTGGCCGCACGCTACCGCCAATCGCGCGAGCAGCCCACCGAGCCATCCGAAGGGTGCATGGCTCCATAGTACTACCTGTATCTACCATCATCAAAAGAAGAAGCAACGATATCTCCGACGCAGCTTCAGTGTACATTCGATGGCTTCTTCTTGACAGAAAGCGCTTCGAATTCGAGCGTGGGATGCGATGCCGGAAGGCACCGATACACTCGCGGCTTGCGTTGATGGGCCCTCCATGTTGCAAGTGGGCTAGCAATGCCCATCGCGCTCGCCGACCCGCCGCTGCATTGTCGCCGGACCAATTGATTGCCGTGGTCGAGTACACTGTACGAGTCCAATGTCGCGGACCCGGCAAGCAAATGACCTGGTGCAGCGAGTGGAAAGTTCTGTGAGTAATCTCGGCCCGCCGGCCTCATATAGCTGCTAGCTACACTCGGCTCCATATTCAAGTAGTGCATCTCTGTCTCATGGCGACGCCGACGATCTCGGACGACGGGTGCTTTTCGGTTGGCAGCAGCAGCGTGCCGATGATGAGCTTTTGGTCACCGAGGTCATCGGCCTCGAGCGACATTGACTACGTGGACGACGCGCAGGCCTCGACGCCGACCGACTCGACGATCGACGACGTGGTCCCGACGAGCGACGCCGTGCTGCACCATGGGTGGCTCTTCAAGCGCGGCCAAGGCGGCTTCTTCCACCGCGCGTCGTGGAAGGCGCGGTTTTGCGTCGTCACGAGCGCCAGTCTGCGCTACTACTCGCGCGAGAACGAGACCAAGAAGGGCGAGCTCGACTTGACGGGCTGTACGCACAAAAGCGTCGAGGTGCTGCCACGGAAAGCGCTGCGTAGCTCGCACCCCACGCTATGGCGCTTTGCCGTGCACACGCCCAAGCGGCGCATGGTCTTCTCCGCGTCCAGCGAGACGGAAATGAACGACTGGATTCGCTCGATTCACATGGCCTTGGCGCTCCAGAAGAACAACTTCCAGGTCGTCCAGCAGGTGCAGATGGCCGACCGCCGCACCGCGCCCATCATGTACATCTCGCAGCGGGACGGCTTGCGCCCGACCTGCGCGAGCGCCCGCGGCTACAGCAGCATGGGCCGGCCGCCCCGGCGAGACCCCGAGGTCGAGTTCTGAGCCTCCTCCTCGTAAATTAAAAATGGACGGTATCTATGCGTTTTTTAGTATTACCTTGTGGTTTTTATACCGACCGCATATAAATACGATCCTAGGAACGCGTTTTATTCCTTTCGACGGCCGACGCAGCATGAGCAGCGGCAACCTCTGGCAGAGCCTCCTGCGCGAGTCCTCGGAGCGGGCGCCGATCCCAAGCACGGAGCTGCTGCTACTAGGCCCCGCCGAGTCGGGCAAGTCCTCGATGCTTCAGCGCTGGCAACACCTCGGGAACAAGAGCCCCGCGGAGAAGCCGACGACCGTGCACACGGTGCTACCCTCCGAGTTTGCCACGTTCCACTTGCCAAGCGAGGACGACCCTGCGTGCCAGCTCAACGTCTGGTCGTTCAACACAGATCAGCTCGAGACAGAGCCCGCGCTCCTCGGTCTCGCCATCGACGTGGACCGCCTCCAGCACACGATCGCGCTCGTCGTACTCGACGCGAGCCGCCCCTGGACGATCAAACCGACGCTCGACACGGTACAGGACCACAGACACTAGATGCACATGCGCTCACGCTGTGCGCAGTGGCTTCCGGCGCTCGAGAATGCGCTGCAAGAGAAGATGCTGATGCTGGACAACCACAAGCGCGACGAGCTCCTCGAATCGACCCGCAAGCATTGGCTCGGATACGAAGAACCAGTACGTACGCGGGCATGCTTTGACGCCACCAACGCTCGCATGTAGGGGCGCTCGACCGCACCGGCCCTCTTGCCGCTCGGGCGCGCGGACAATGAGATGGTACATGCCTCCAAGCCCACCCACGTACTATGCTGCTGCTGCACGTAGCCCACGCTGCCCCACGGCGTCCTTCTTCACAACTGCGGTATTCCGATCGTGCTTGTCGTCGCCAAGACCGACGTACGCCGTCTGCTGTCTCTGACGAGGTCGTTGCATCCGTCGCATGTAGATCGCTCCGGACGACGCGGTGAAACAAGACTTTGCGCAATGGACGATCCGCGAAACCGCACTTGCCTGTAGCCTCCATCTACTTGCGATTTTGTTGGTCTCATGCGATAGCAGATGGCGCCGCGGTCTGCTACACGTCGAGCAAGACGAGCATCAATGCCGAGCTGCTCAAGAACTACGTCTTGCATCGCACGCAGACTGGCGTCAAGTTTACCGAATCGCCCAAGGTAGAAGAGACGTCGACGACTCTTCTCATCCGTGCATGTACGTAGCTCATCGACCGCAATGCGATCTTTGTGCCCAGCGGATACGACTCGCATGAGCTCATCGAGCAGAGTTTGGTCGGCTCCCAGGTAGACAAAATCGGCATCGCGACGCCGGAGCTACATACGCCGCCGTGTAGCCGCGCTGGTCCAAGACCCAAGCCTTTGACAAGATGTTTCCAACGCCCAACGAGAAGAGCGAAGACTCGGCACGGTCATTTCGACATTGCATTCCCTTGACCGTCGCGTAGGCTCTGCTCCACGCAGAAATCCGCGTCGATCCGAACCAGACCTGGCTCCGGAAGCTCGAAAAGGCAGCTGGCGCAGGTTGGCCGCACCACTATACCCTGTGTTGTCGACAGTGTATCTGTAGGCTTGGCCGATCTGCAAAAGAGCAGTGTCGAAGCCAGTCGCCGCGCCGATGAGCTCGCGGCGGCGCGCCGTGCCGAGGCCGAGACGCGCAAGGTACACGAGCGACGCCTACCTCTCGGTTGCCCATGACGTGGATTAGGAAAAGCACGACGTCAAGAAGGACACCAAGGTTTTGAGCTCTCTGGGCGCGGATTACATGTCTCGGAAAATGCTGCTGCAATGTAGGACGTGAACCCGAAACACTTGGCCAATTTCTTCAACAACCTCCTGAGCCGCCCCGAGAAGCAAAAGTCCGGCCGCGTCCTCCTCGACAAGTCCAAGGTAGCGCGGCCGCCTCATTTGTAGGTCTCTCACGCGCGTATGCAGCTGCCTGCCAAGGGCGTCAAGGAGCTCGCAGAGGACGAGCTGCGCAAGATGTAGTCGCATAGTCAGAGGAGTCTGTCTTGAGTTTATGCGAAAAAGCCCACGCGTTCTGTTCGGTATGTCTGCGTCGTATCGAGCGCGTCTTGGTCGGCGAAGACGCGGCCCATCGCTTCAAACACGTGCACGGACGACGAGTTGGCGACGTCGATCATGGCCTGCATCTCCTTGACGTCCAAGGCGCCCGCGCCGCTCTTTTGCATGCCGCAGAGCCGCTGGTTGGCGTCGATCGCGACGCTGATCTGCGCGCTCATGCAGAGCTCTTCTTCGAGGAGCGCGTCCATGACGAACCACCGGTCAATCTTGCTCAGCGTCATGCAAATCGGCCACGCGTCGAGGTTGAGGCGCGAGCCCGTCGCGGGGTCGGCGTCGACCTCGAGCAGCTGGTCTTCGTCCTTGTCGCCACTCAGCTTGATGGACGGGAGCAACGTATCGCGGAGCGCGCTGTAGATCGCCATCGAGATGACATCCGGGAGGTTCCCCGACGTGTCAAAGACCATGACATCGACAAAGACGACCCAGACGCTCTTGTTGGGCACGATCGCGAGGCCGGGGAGGTCGACGACCACGAGCCGCTTCATGCGCTCCGTGAGCTCGACGTTCATCTCTTCCTGGGCGCGGCCATCCATCTTCTCCGAGACTGACGGCGCACACTGCACGTTGAGCTCGACCCAGCCGTTGGCGTGGTCGCCGTGCGCCACCTCGACCTTGACGCTGGCCAGCACGTCGGTGCTGCCGCCCTTGAGCGAGACGCGGCTCGAGCCGTGGCTCTGGCTCAAGAGGCCGTTCTCCATGCGGAGGACCCGGCGCGCGAGCCGGCTGCGGCCGTCGGCGCGGACGTCCTCGGCGATCCCGTCGGCGATGAAGGCGCGCTCCGAGGGGCTAATGCGTAGCATGTTGCTGTCTCTCGCGACCAATCAAACGCAACGGATGTGGTGCGTCTTTCAAAGGTCCAGGTGCGCTTTTATCTCGAAAAGGTGCGTAAATCCAAATTCGATTCAACGTTCGTGCGCTTCTGTCGCGGCAACGCTGGCAGTGGTCTCGGCCGGCTGGCCCCATTGCAGATGCTTGGTGCGGACATGGCGCCAAAAGACATGCCCGCGCTCCGTATCGCGCAGCTGCTCCCATGCGCCGTCGCGTGCAAGGACCTAGAGGCGCTTGAATGAACGTCTGTGTGTGATGAAGTGCATCGTCGCACGACGGAGCGCGGGAGCCGGTGCTTGCTCGGGCCGGCGGACGCATACGCTCCGATCGGACTTCGCTCGTGCTGCAGCGCATTGTATTCGTACAAAAGTGGCTCGTTTAGGGCGTCGGCCACGAGGGCGCGCCGGTACAGTGTTTCCGCCTACGTCGCCATGAGCATGCGCGAGATGCAGCGTGATGTCAACCCGATCGATGTCATTGACGATATGCTGCTGGTACAAGGCGTAGAGCCCCAGTGCCTACATGCACCGACATGGTTTTTTCCAGCATCGACGATCGCTTTGTACAAGTGCGTTGGTCGGGTCAGCGATGACGCGCCAGCGGAAGCAAGCGTCCTCGAGCGGCGTGACGTCCCGCAGCCTCGAGTCCCGTTGCTTGGCCATTTGCAGCAGGCGCGTCGCGCGCTGCCGGTTCTTATTTTGCGGTTTTTTCCCGCTTACAAGCAGAAGCAGCGCGAGGGCCACGGACGCCAGCACGTCCCCAGGCGCGACCTAGTACGCGCATCATGGAGTACGGGCCAAGGACGAGCGACAATCGCACGCTGAGAATGGCCTCGAGGAGCCGATACGCCTTGTCCAGCTAGAAATACGGTGCAGCGCCCTCGACGACAAGCGCTCGATACCTCGTGGTACGCAAGGGCATGCAGCGCACAACGCTTCTGTTCGTCGAGAGGCAAGGTCAACGAAAAGGTTTGCGGGACGTTCTAGCTCCAAGTACGCGAGACACAACCATGCCAAACGACCCACCGTGTGAAACGTGAGAGCCTGCACGAGCAGCGGCAGTGTCACGCAGCCCACTGCGTCGTGGAAGCGGCGGCGGCGAACCAGTCGCTGCAACGCCCGCGCCGCCTACGACAGCGTTTTAAGCGCTTTAACCCAAACGTTGCACAACGTGATCTTGGCTCCACCACGTCGACCGCCCCCGCGCCGGGTTGTAGTAGTAGACGCGACCCGACGCCGCGTCGTACTGCGCCAGCCACTCGTCGGTCGGCACCTCAAAACGCACACCCGGGTACAGCCGCGCAAACGGCGGCGCGCACCAGATCGTCCCCTGCACCCGGTTGGTGTACACGCGCCGGCCCGTCGCTGGCTCGATCCCGTAGACGTACAGCGACTACGCGTATATATCACGCAAGCCCATCGCCAGCAGCCATACGCACCGGGAGACGGCGGCGAAAGTGCTGGCGCGCGAGGATCCCTCGGCATCGCGCCTGGAGCGTGCGCGCGGCGGCCGCTTTGAGGTTGCGCCGGGCCTCCGACGCATGCTGTTGTTGCAGCTACACAAGCGGTTGTCTCCCTTCTCTCGCATCCAAGATGCGACCTGCTCGGCCAAGACAACGTCCGGCAACATGGACGCTGTCGGCGCAACGACACCGTAGGTTGCCACGTAGAGCGTGAGCGCCTTAAGAACATTGTGGGCGCAGTGCTGGAGCGGGCAGTCGAGCGCCGACGTCAAGAGATACCGCGCCGGGCCGAGAGGCAACGCCGGCCGATCGAGGCGCACGCCGCAGCAGTGCCACGTCACGTGCCGTGCGCGCTGCATAAAGCACACCATTGCATGTGCCAACGATGCGGGCAGTGTGTACGTGGCAAGCGCGCTCGAGCTACATCGTATCAAGTTGATACTCCTGTAGACCCGATGCTGGAATGTCGCACATTGGCTCGTAGACGCGGAGGACATAGTCGTAATGGACACCCGAGACGCTGACGACGTACGCGGTCGGTGGCGCCCACACGACACGGTGCGCAAGGCGCTAGAGCTCGTCGTCGCTTAGCGTCACAGTGCACACGCGATATTTGTACCCGGCCACGACTGGCATGCGCGTCATGTTGGTGCAGCATGACGCGCTGGGTCTTTGTGTTGATGTACAGTCGCCGAACCACGAGGCGCAGCTGCTCGTGCAGCGTCGATCGTTGCACCTACTCGGATTGCTCCTGCGAGGCGTTGAAATAGTTCCACGCGACCTTGTCGGGCGGTGCGAGGTCGGCCCAGATCTGAGATAGAAGGGACGTGTGGAGCGTCGTCTCATACACGCGGCAACTCACGGGATCGAATAGCTCGAGGTGCAGCTGCCGGTCCTTGGCCAAGTCGATGTGACACCGAAAGACCGAGACGACGAAGCGACGACCGTCCACGTAGCCGCCAAACCGGTAGAGGAAGAGTCGCCGGCGACTCTTGAGACGCTGGAGGTGGCCGACCCACTCGGGGTGCATTCGGCGAAAGAAGCGGCGCCAACCGAGCCGATGCCGCGCCCAGCGCTGGAGCCGCACGCGTCGACCGAGCAGAAACTGACGCTGCAGCTCCTCGACGCGCCGACGCTCGGCCTCCACGGCTTCGAGTCGCTGGCGTTCGCGCAAAGCCGCGACCAAAACGACGTACCTCCCCTTTGCAATCCACATGCGCGCGTAGCGTTGCAGAACGAGCACCGTCCGACGTCGACGTCGCAGCTGTGCCAAGTGGTGCCTACAGGTCTACATCAATCTTAAAAGTGCACACTTTGTCGAGTCGACAGGTATTGGGCGTAAATGGCGTGGCCCCGGTACGCAGCCTGCAGACGCGTCGCGGCACACATGCGTCGCGCAAGCGCCTCCATTCGGTCGAGCTTGGCCTGCGATCGGTACCTCTCGAGTGCCTAATGCGATACTTTAGCATCAAGTCCCTCAAAAATGACGACCGTGGTCCATAGCGTCTTGCTGTGCGGGTCACGCGTTAGGTGCTCCAAGACAAAGGCGCGCAGCGGATCCGGCTCGATCCTTTTGCGGTAGACCTCGGCGACGACCGCGTTTAGTGCGGCCAAGAAGCCGTCGCGCTCCATTTGATGTTGGAAGATGGGACAGGCATGTTTGAAAAAAATGCGATCGAGGAGACCGAGCGGGAGGAGCTCGGGCGTCACGCCGCAGTCGCGAATGAGCTTTGCAAATTTCACAGAGTCTATGCCACCGCTACAATGGTCGCACGTGCGCAGGAGCCACATACCGACAAAGTCTAGTGCACGAAGCGAGCCGCATGAGCATCCTGCCGCCGTCATCTCGTATTCAAAGGAACGTACAGTTGGACGGGTACGTCTCGCAGAGCTCCTTGAACTTGGTACAAAGCAAGTCGGAGGTCGGCGTCGCAGCAACGTACGGCGTCCAGTCGAGATGAGCGCTCCAGAAAGCATTCTCCAGCGCGTCTTCGGGCACGGCATACGGGATGCGGACGCGGAAAAATGCAAAGTGCAATGGGGACGCCACGTACTCGATCGTCGGGTGTCGGACATAAAACTGCAGTTGCTGAAGCCAGCGCGGCCGAGCGTCGAGGCTCTACAAAGCCTTTCCATCGTGCACCTCTCGGCGTCGTCACTACGAGTACGTACGGGAGGTACGAGCCGCCAGAGATTCGAGGTCGACGGGCAGCTCACGGTATGACCGCGCACCGGTCGGCGCAAAAGACATTGGTAGCGGACGTCCAAAGGATCCAATGGCGCGGTCGTCGCTGGCGCCACAACAACGTCCAAGCCGTTGACGAGCCGAAGGCGACTGCCTGGCGCCAAGTGCGGCATCACCGACTCGGGCACCGGGCACGGCGCGTCGATAGAGCACAGCCATTCGTGCACCCGCGTTGCTTGCAACGAGGCAAGAAGGTACATTGGGATGGCACTCGAAAGCTCTGCGTCGTCCTAGAAAAAAAGGATTTTTCAAAAGACAGAAAAGCGTATGCACCTCAGTTCGTGAGCCTTCTTGTCCGTGCATCGCCTACATCGGTACAGGGTTCGAGATCCGCATCCTCATCCTCGCAACGTACGACCAGCGTTGGCAGCGACATGTCGTGGTACTTGCGCGCGTCCTTGAACCGCTAGTGAACCGCTTAGAACCGTCGATCCTTTTGGTATACGAAAGCAAACGTCGAGCTCGGTCGGCCTCGGTGGCAGTCGAAGACAAAGCGCTCTGTCTCTCTCGCGAGCGACCGCCATCGCGTCATACCCGCGCTGGCTCCATTGGTTGAGCGTTGCAATCAACGTCTCGCGCGTCTCGTCCGAAATCGGTAGCTGCACGCCAACACTTCGGACATGCGGCAGTGCCGCGACGTCGGGCAGGTCCACGCGAGCTCCCTACCACCCATTTCCGACGCCACAATCGCCAGAATGAACCGCGTACCACACGCAGATGGACTTGAACGTCCGCGGCAAAGGCGATGCAATCAGCCACGTGCCGCCGCGGCCCCGGCTTTTGCACCAGCACCACCAAAGGCAGCACGTGCGCGAAGCGCAGGCGAGCTTCGGTCGAGTGCGCGACGCGGCTGCCTCGGTAGTAGAAATGACTCGAGTCGGACGCGCGGAGACCGTCGCGGAGTCTGGCCAGCGGCATGGTCAGCGTCCCAAAGACAGCGCTCATCGAGATCATGCGCATCTCGGCTGCATCCACCACCAAGACGTAGCAGAGAACGGGGAAGCATGGCCGCCCGATACCGGCGCTTAGAGGGTTGAACGGCCACTCGTACGTGTGCATGGCTTGGGCAATGGCCGCGTGGAGGGCCAAATGCGGGTGCGAAGACGCCCCGCGCAGAAGCGACAGAACGCGATGGTTATCGCGCGGGAGGCTGGCCGCCATGCAGCGTTGCCCAGATGCATCGGCGACGGCAACCCGCAGTCCCTACGTGGACGATATGAGAGATAGGGTATGGAAGAGTCGGTGATGCAGGTACCTTCTCGGTGGCGTGGACAAGGGCCAAGAAAAGACGGTCATGGCGGCGAATGACGTGTCGAAAGGTGCGACGGTACGTGGCCTGCTGTACGGGGCTCTCTTGCTCGTTCGTTTGGGCGTCATAATGCGAGGTATAGGGCGAGATCACCGTCGCGAGGCAGAGATACACCCAGCTACCCAATGCAGCGGCGATGGCACTGATCTTGGCGACAGCAGCGAGGCGAAACGAAGGCTCTTCGAGGTATACGAGACAGACGTCGATCGTCGCCGTCGACAAGGGCGCGGCCTCGCCGTGCGTGAGCGTCCGTAGGTGGCCATGGAGCCGGTGGACAAAGGCGCTTGGGTTGCGCAAGAGCGTCTCGCGCAAGAACGACCATGTGAGCTTGTAGAACGACGGGTGCTCGACCTCGAAGAGGACGAGGTAGATGGCGCCGAGCAAGATGTGGACGCACCGGTGCGGGTGCGACGGGAAGCTGCGGAGAGCGTCCACGTCCTCGATGCTGAGCGCGTCGAAGCGGTCGTGCAGGGCGCGGAGGCTCTCGCCATCAAGAAGGTCACGGATCCGCGCCTGTGTCTCTTCCGTCATTCTGCCATGATGCGAATCTGAAACGGCGCGACCTCTGTGAATTGATACAATCACACCAAATACCCTCCATTCGTTGATAGTGTTTGGAAAACGTATATAGTGTGGATACACTAAATCCGGTCGTGCTATGCATGTCTTGTGGGAGGTTCAAAATGGCGACGACAGCACCGACGTGGCCAACGCTGGCATGGGACGACGTCCAAGCCGACCTTGATGCAATCCTCTCGACCAAGGCGACGGGTGCGCAAGAGGCGCCGCTAGCTTTGGATGCGGAGGATGGCAAGGCCGATCCTTGCGGCGATGAGCAGGCCAAGATTCGGGCGCTGGCGACCGAGATCTTCCGCGTCCATGCCAGCCTCACGACCGCGCGCGAGCGCATGCGCTGCAACGCGTCGCTCGTGCGTGTCATCCAGACATATCTCATGGCGTCCAAGATGGTTCGTCTTCGTCCGCATCGATGCATACGCATCATTCCTGGCTGTGTAGGATCCCGCCGACTCGAACACGAAGGCCCTCGCGCTGCAATGGCTCGCGTCCAACGCACACGACTGGGCGGTCACAACGTCGGACCTCGACGAGTCGGCGCTTCTCGACTGCATCCGCGACGACATCCTCCACGCTAGCACCAAGGACGACTTTTTGAAGCATTTCGAGTCGGCGACGCACGAGTCCATTTCCTTCCCCGTGCCCGCGCCGGCAACAACGGCGCCGCCAACATCGTCGCTCCTCGGCCCGGTCCCAGAGGTACGACGTACGACGCGTCCACATCGTCCCATGCTCTCCATCCTCCTGCAGGTGACGGCGATCGAAGCGTACCAAGATGCCAAGGACATCCAGCGCGACCAGATCCAAGTCAATGGCATCGTGTACCCTGGCATCGTCGGCTACGACAGCCTCGTTGCAGCGCTCACCACGATCATTGCGAGCGTGCATGGTATCTACCGCGAGACGTCTCAGAAGCTGCCGCAGTACGAAGCCATGGCCAAGCGCGTGCTCCACGTACGTGACTCGTTTCTGCACCCCCGAAATTTCGGATCATCGGTCTGTATAGACGATCAACCGCACCGAGTCGGGCGGCTCATCATACGAAGTGCTCAGTCGTTTGATGCCACCCATCGCGCTGCTTCGCCCCAACTCCAAGGACGCCAACGCCCTCGTCGTGGACATAGACGTTGGGCCGTACGAAGCGGAGGCGCACGTGTGGTGCGTCGGCCTGCGCGTCCGCCTCCGTACGTCGACCGCCTACGTCGTTTGCGACGCCGACGACCCGACCGACGAGTGGTGTGCCATCGACGTGGCCTATCGCAACCGCCTCGCATTTGCGTTCGGCGAGAGCCCGTACACGTCGACCTCGAATGGCGCGCGCGTCGATCGGGCGCGCATCTCGCTGTCGGTCATAAGTTAGAATTTACCATAGACGAGTGTGTCTAATCGCTGCACGTGCACGGCGAGGTCGCGGTTGCGGTGCGCCAGCCGCAGCTGCTCGTTGGTGAGGAGGCGGACTTCGTCTTTGGCGATCTGGAGTTCGTCGCGGAGCTGCGTCACCTACACACATATATCTATACATGCTTTGGTACCGACGACGCAAATACTACCTCGTCTTGCTTTTGCCGTGCGACCGCCTTCCACTCGTCGCGCTCGGCGGCCACCTCGCGCAGCTGGGCCGCGAGCTCTAGCCATGGCCATGCAACACTTATGCGCTACGAATGCGAGGTGGTACCTTGCTTCTCGGCGCTCGAGAGACGCACGGTATCGTTAGCGTTGGCGAGCTCCTGCCGAAGGTCGGCCTCGCGCTGCAGCGCCGCCTTGTTGTCCAGCTCGAGTTGCTTGAGCGCGCTCTCGACTCGCACGAGGATGTCGAGCTGCTCGGACGCGTCGTGTTCGGACGCGGTCCACCGCCGAGCGAGTGGGGTCTCGTCTACCGCTTGGCGCGCCGTAGGCTTGGGCACCTCGTCTACCTCGCAGCGCACCGTAGGCTTGGGCGTCTCGTCGTCGTCCGGGAGGCTCTTGGTGCTCGCAGGGCGAACGCTGCCCCAGCTTTTCGCGAGCGTCGGCGACGTGGCCTCGATCACCGAGAGCATGCCATCGAGCTTGTCGAGATCGAGGGGCGTCGTGGTCGCCACTTCCATTCTCTCATGACGTTGCTCGTGGGCGATGGCAGGGCTCGCGGCGTGCGTTGCCATGGAGCGTCTCGGCGTCTCGGCAACGTCGGCTTGCACCCGCAGCACCTTGGCTTGCAGCGAGGCCACCCATCGCGTACAGTGCTGCGGCGTCGGCGCCATAAACTCTTCGCGCGTACGGCGGCCATGGCTGGCGGTGGTATGAACCAGCTCAAAGCGCGAGCCGGCCTTCGTCTGCACCGAGACCACGTGGTCGAGCGCAATGCGGTACGTGCCAGGCAGCGCGTCCTCGACGTCGCACGGGTCCAGGAGCAGGTCTGGGCCGTGGAGGAGACACTTGTACTTGACCCACTCGAAGAGGTTGGTGCGCTCGTTCTTGACCTTGCGCTTGAGCGTCTGCTCCACGTCCGTGTCGTCGTCGGCCCGGCGTGGCATCGCATCCAATATCTTTATCCGGACAACCCGTTACCAACCGCTCGCTGCAGCCAGCGTTTCGACCCATATTCTGTTTGAAGTCGCCACACGAGATTCTGGATGACAGGCCGATCTGCTGTGTATTTGTGACCATTGACGCGTCGACAAAGATGACGGCTACCAGCATCGCGACGACGTTCGGGCATGCAACAGAGGTACTCTCGAGACGACAGCAGAGCTTGGCAGGCGAAGCAGTCACCTCCAGTGTAGCGCAGTGGTCGCTGCCTCTCCTTCCTGGACGTAGCGTCTTCAAAGAGTAGCCTGCTTGGTTGTCGTCATGAGATGTTGATGTTGAAGCGTCGATCGGCCCCGCTGGCAGGTTTCCTAACGCGTGACGCAGCGACGTCGTCGAGCGCTCATCTTTTACCGCAGAAGCTCACTCTTCCTCTCGCTGCAGCTTGCGATGCGCTTCCTTCAAGTGTTTTTCTTGATGGCCATCGTCCTTCTCGCGTGGGTGATGACCGTCGACGCGACCAACATCTCGGCCCACGAGCGCGATGAGCTCACGCGCGACTTGCGGCGCTGGCAAAAGAAGTTCGGCAACGACGACCACGTGCGCGCAGCCATGACCTTGGTGCGAGGGACCTTGACGACCGACGATCTGCTACGGCGCTTGAAGGCGTCCAAAGACAAGCTTCCAATGCTTCGTGCAGCCAACCCGCACGCGACCTTTAGCCACTTGACCAAGTTTGCGCTCCTCACCGACAAGGAGTTGGCGCGGTTCACGTCATCGCCGCGGGTGCGATCGCGTGCCAGTATGCCGTATGACGGCAGCGGCAGCGCGGCCACTGACACGATCGACTGGGTCGCGTCCAAGTGCGTCTACTCGGTGCAGAGCATGGGCGCGTGCTTTAGCGTCTGGGCCATTACGGCGATCCAAGCGGTGGCGTCTGCAAACTGCATTGCGACCAACGCGCTACTCTACATCTCGCTCCAAGAGGTGGTGAGTTGTGCCAACATGGGCGGCCCCGATGGCTGTCATGGCGGCGACGCCATCGCCGCGCTCAAGTGGCTCATCATGCAGCAGACCGCCTTGTGCAATGACGTCGACATCCCATACACCGCGGGCTCGTCCGCGTACGCGCCGACGTGCAGCGACAACAGCAAGTGCGCAGGCGCCATCTCGTTTGCCGTGAGCGACGTGGTCGAGAAGAGCGGCGAAGCGCTGCTCGAGAAGCACGTTCGCGTGCAACCCGTCCTTGCCATGGTCTCGGCGTCCATTGACACGTGGTTTCTCTACACCGGCGGCATCCTCTCGTCGTGCCCGCAGACAAAGTCGGCGTTTACCCTGCCCTT
>NW_012156445.1:217403-220446 GCF_000151545.1 Saprolegnia parasitica CBS 223.65
CAACCAGGCCTGCTTTAATACTCATGGTCCTGCGTTGCCGAACTACCTGTATATGAGAAGCAAGACAGTGCTACCAAGGCTTGCTTTTCTTGCCTCAAAGCCCACTCCTGCTGCACTCGTGCTGTGATGCTATGACGAGGAGAGCTGGCAACACCATTGTCCACCCTGCACTCACTATATGTCGTTGCCACTACAAGGTACAATAATTGTTTTACATGATGACTCGACGTAGCTGCAGGTACCATAGATTAAGAGGTCGGGGTTGGCGTCGATAAAAAAGTACATTTTGTATTGTATATGGCAGTATCGTCCGCAACAAAATATGACGCGGAATCGGGCATGCAAGCGTCTGAACACGCAAGTCGTCCGCTTCCGCGAAATAGGGTATCGAACCCTCACCCTACTGAGAGTAAAACTCGCGCTGTACCGCCAGACCATAGGGCTTTCATGGTCTTTTACGTTCAAAGTCCCTACCGTAGATAAATTCTGGCGGCGGCCGTACAAAGGCGCCTCGACCCTTTACACGCGCTGTACACTGGCTCGACCGGGAAACCCTACCCCTCGTAGAAACCCACCCTCGTATTGGGACCGGCGACCACCCATGCACGCGTCTACGACACCCACGACAGAATGGACAACGCTGCATCCTTCTTGGCGACGTCCTCCGACTGGAGGCTGCCACGTCATCATATCAGACGACGACGGCGGATACGAGGTGCCGACGCGGCCGTGTCATGTCGGTGACGCACGCGCGTCATGCACCGTGCGGTAAGAAAGGTGCAATGACATCATGGAACGTGACCGACGCTTCGTGCCACCGCGTGTGCTGCGGTCCTAGCAATGCGTCGAGAGAGCCGGAGGCTATGACGATCTTCCCGCAAGCGTCTCATGAAGACGCACGTTCTGCGCGCGGTTGTTGTCGCCGCCGTCTTCTCTCGGTTGAAGCTGCGAGCACTTGATTTCCAAGCGCATGACGCACCTACGCTTCACTTCGACACTCGGATAATATTCACAATTCGAGCTGCTCGTCATGCGCTTCCTCTGCTTGGTCGCGCTGCTTCTCTCGGTCCCACTCGGTGCGCTCACGCTCTCGGCCGACGAGCGCGATGAACTCTCGCGCGACTTGGCGCGCTGGCAAACCAAGTTTGGCAACGACGATCACGTGCGCGCAGCCATGGCGTCGATCAACGTGACGAACAAAACGTCCTCCTCGGGCGCTTGAAGGTGGCCAAGGACAAGCTTCCCGCTCTGCAGGCGGCCAACCCGTACGCGACCTTTAGCCACTTGACCAAGTTTGCGCTGCTCTCGGACAACGAGTTTTCGCAGTTCGCGTCGTCGCCGTCGCCGTCGCCGTCGCTACTACCGGCAGCTCTGCCAGCGGCCGCCACTTTGAATCGCAGTGCTGTCGGCGGCACGGGCGTCGATACGGTTGACTGGACCACGCAATCGACATGCGTCACGCCCGTGAAATGGATGGGCAAGTGTCGAAGCGATTGGGCGATCGCGGCGGCGGCGGCCGTGTCGTCGGCGCACTGTCTCGCCACCAGCCAGTTCATCGACCTCTCGGTACAGCAAGTCTTGAGCTGCACATACTCTAGCGGGCTGGACAGCTGCTGGGGCCCCGGGACCCCATTCGATGGCATGCAGTGGCTGCTCGAGCGGTCCAGCGCCTTGTGCACTGAGAAGGCGAATCCGTACACCTCGGGCCACTCGGGCGTCACACCGAAATGCAGCGACAACACCAAGTGCACCAGATCGATTTCGCTCTACGTCGGTGAGATCGAGCGCGCCCGTGGCGAGGCCGCGCTCGAGGAGCAGCTCCGGACGCAGCCGGTTGTAGCCTTTGCGACGACCAACAACTACGCTTGGCGACTGTACACGGGTGGTCTTCTCTCGTGGTGCCCGGGCGGCCGCCTCGACCAAGCCGTCCTCGTCGTGGGCTACGGCACTGAAGACGTTGGTTATGCGCTACCACCCGTCGGCTTCTTCAAGGTGCGCAGCGCGTGGGGCACCGACTGGGGCGAGCATGGCGACGTGCGCCTCGCGCGCGGCCCTGGCACCGGCGATTTCGGCACGTGCGACATTGCGACGCACCTTGTGTACCCACAGCGCTTGCCGTTTCGAACCAAGGCCTCGGACGTGGCATCCACCACCGCGCCACACAGACCCACACCACCGGCTTCGTCTCGCATGTCGACGGCTAGCGACGACGAGTCGTAGACGGCACCACGCGTCTGTTGTCTCGTACTAGTATGGTCTAATTCCTAACGACGATCGATCGGTATGCGCGAGAACACTAAATAGCACCGGTTTACGAAATAATCCTTTGGTCTGGCTCCGAAAATAACGCCCAGCGAAATTCCAATTTCGTAAAACGAGCTATTGGCACCACTATCCGGCGTATCCGGCATATCCGCATAATTTAAGCTTGATTTTTGTATTGATATAGGGCCCCAAAGATAGTGCCTCGATTATTCTGGTTTTACGAAATTTGAGCGAAATCGGGCCACAATAGTGCCAAAAAACGGTAAAATCTCGTAATTACCATTATTTTACCGTTAAATGCGTGGATCCACTTCGAAAAATCTATGGCGAAGCGCACGACCGCTCCTCCGACTGCCGCCGCGCGCGCGAAGATGGTGCGCCGCAATACGGTACTAGCACCAGTAGTGCTTCCTCCTCACCTCCCGTCTTGGCCGACGCTCCTCGTACCCTGCCGGCCGACATCCCAGGTGCAGCGGTCATCGACCGCTGCGTGGCCGACTCGACGCGGAAGCAGTACCGGGCGTCAACCGGTGGCTCGACGTGAGCTTTCTCCAGTGTGTGCACGAGGACACGGGTGAATACGCGGACGACCGAGATCGCATCAAGCTCCCGCTGCCAGTCAAAGTCGTCCAGCGCTACGTAGACCACCTCACGCAATACAACTCGCACAACCACGTCAACGGCGCCAAGAGCGCGCTTGTCTTCTTGCACAAGGACGTCTGCGCGATCTCGCCTGAGCTTGACGCGATGATGACGAGTATGTCTCTATATTACGACA
>NW_012156445.1:220793-226637 GCF_000151545.1 Saprolegnia parasitica CBS 223.65
CGACGAAGAAGGCGTTTCGCTTCACCGTGGCCTCGGATGTCATGCTTGTGAGCCCACATGCCACCCAACTGTCCGTGCCACACGACTGTCCTTACGGCCAGACCGCAAAGCGCTGGGAAGAGTTCGCCGAGCACATGTGTGTGATCCACCGTGACCTCGTCACAGTCATCAGGCGCCGCCGGCGCTCTGACGACCTTAGGACGGCCTTAGAGAACGATCGAGAGGCCACGACGGGGTGTTGGGCGAGAATCGCGACGAGAGGGAGTGCGAGCAGGGCGTCGTCCATGACCGGTCCAAAGCGAAAAACTTCTGCACGTTTGCAAAAACATCGGACGCGGCCACTTTTCATCATTGAGTTTTCAGGAATGTCGCGCGCCGAACAATCCTGAATTCCACCCTTGCAAAATCACTCTATTGTTACAAGGCTACATGTATCTCGCCGAGACAGCTATAAAACCAAGCAGAGATCCACTCCTCTTCATGATGGCCCATGCATTCCTAGTGTTTTGTAAAATAGCAAGCTTTGTCTATGCAAAATATCGATCATACCGGTACTTGTCCCTGGCTGCCCAGGGACTTCTTGTGTGTCCCCACGTCATGGCCTCCCGTAATTAATAAATACGTATCATGTTTAACAGGTACCTGCCATTTCGCCAGAATTTCGTAAAACGCCACCTTTATTAAGTAGCCGCTCTTGTCGGCGAGCTAGCTGTATGTACAGTATGAGAGGCCTGCGCTCGATGTGGTCGCCCTCCAAGAAGCCAAGCATCGCTTCGTCCGCGCTCGTCGATGGACGCTGCAAAGTACGGCAGCAGGTATCCTCTTTGGAGGATCAATCGGTTGAGGCGAGCGACAAGGCTGGCCTTTCTGCCGAGAGATCGTCTTTCTCGCGATTGAAAGGAAAGAAATGGAGGCACTGCCGAGACGAGAGCAGAGCAGAGCTGGGCAGACGATGCACAGCACCTCCAGTGTAGCGCAGTGGTCGCTGCTGTACTATCCTTCCTGGACGTAGCAACCTGCAGGAGTAGCCTCCTTGGTTGTCGTCGTGAGATGTCGAAGCTTCGATCGACCCCAACGGCTTGTTTTCCCACACCCACTGACTCCTCTCTTCTAGTACACCGCTTCGCTTGGCGGTGGCGGCCGTGTCGTTGGTGCACTGTCTGGCCACCGGCGAGGCCATTGACGTTCTCTCGGTGCAACAAGTTTTGAGCTGCATGTCGCGTGGTGGCTGTGACGGCTGCTGGCATGAGGACGCAATGCTTCGATCGCCTGCCCCCTCCGTCTTCACTCATAATGGCCCCGTCTTATCCATCCATATGCATCTGTTTAGGCAACCAGACGTGTGCATTAGAAGCATCGCTATGAGCTAGGCCATGGTCGACGACACCTTGACAAGGGTTGGTGATCGCCAGCACTACTGGTATGTGTCGTCGGTCGCGGGAGGCGGTGATGTCGGCTTGCGCGGCGCCTTGGTGGATCTCGCACCAGAGACTGGCGCCTCTAAAGGCACGAGCGTCGGGTAGGTGAGGCGCGCCGCAACCTCGCATGCGCCGAAATCACCGGAGCCGGGACCGCGCGCGAGGCGAATGTCACCGTTCTCGCCCCAGTCGGGGCCCCACGCGTTGCGGACCTTGAAGAAGCCGACGGGCGGGTCGTTCGAGCCAGAGGTTTCGGTGCCGTAGCCCACGACGAGGACGGCTTGGTCGAGGCGGCCGCGCGGGCACCACGAGAGGACGCCAGTGTTGTACAGTCGCCACGCGTAGTTGTTGGTCGTCGCGTGCGCCACGACAGGCTGCTTCTGCAGCTGCTTCTCGAGCGCGGCCTCGCCACGCGCTTCCACGGCCACGCCGACCTGGAGAGAAATCGACCCGGCGCACTCGGCGTTGTCGCTGCAAAACGGCGCGACGCCCGAGTGGCCCGAGGTGTATGGGATCGCCGACCCAGTGCACAAGGCGCTGGACTGCCGGACCAGCCACTGCATGCCATCGAATGGAGTTCCGGGGCCCGAGCAGCTCTCCGAGCCGCCCATATACGTGCAGCTGAGCACTTGCTGTACCGAGAGATCGATGGCTTCGCCGGTTGCGAGACAGTGCGCCGACGACACGGCCGCCGCCGCCATAATCGCCCAATCGCTTCGACACTTGCCGATCCATTTCGCTGGCGCGACACAAACTGACTGCTTGGTCCAGTCGACCACGCTCACGACAATGCCGCCGACAGCACTGCGACTCAAAGTGGCGGCCGCTGGGAGAGCTACCGGTGGTGGCACCGGCGATGGCGATGACGCGAACTGCGCAAACTCGTTGTCCGAGAGCAGCGCAAACTTGGTCAAGTGGCTAAAGGTCGCGTACGGGTTGGCCGCCTGCAGAGCCGGAAGCTTGTCCTTGGCCGCCTTCAATCGCCAAAGAAGATCGTCGGTCGTCACGGTCCCTCGCACCAAAGCCATGGCTGCGCGCACGTGGTCGTCATGGCCAAACTTCTTTTGCCAGCGCGTCAAGTCGCGCGTGAGCTCATCGCGCTCGTGGGCCGAGATGTTGAGCGCGTCGACGGTCATCACCCACGCGAGAAGAACGATGGTCATCAAGAAAAGCACACGAAGGAAGCGCATCGCAAGCAGCAGCAACAGCGAGAGGAAGAGTGAGCTTTTGTCGAGGAATCTTGTTGAAACAAGTTGCCAATAAAAGGCGGCGCGTCACGCGCTGAAAAACCTGCCGACCGCACCTTCAACCGACAGAAGACGGCGATAAGAACCGAGCGCAGGGCCTGCAACACACGTACGCGGTGCTGCATCTCTCCGGAAAGCGGTAGCCTCTGGCTCTCTTTCAATCGCGCTTGCTCGGGCCATCGATCGAAATTCCTTCAGCACACTATTTCAACCAAACGCCGCATGACGCGCCTGCGTCCTCGCCATGACGCGCCTGCGTCCTCGCCATGACGCGGTCGCATCGACGATGTTTCTCATCGACCACAAGGTGCGTCTACGCCTGCGGCGGTAGCGCGAGAGGATCAATGTTGCTCCAGACTCGCTACCGCTGTCGTCCTCTTCGCAGCGTGTGGCGAAACATGTGTTTCAAATTTGCCAACGTGTGGCTCCGAGGCGCTGTGAAGCGGATTACATGTAGTCCATTCGCATCATCGAGTTGGTCCGCTAACGTCACCGTCCTCGCCCCAGTTGGCGCCCCACCACCTTGGTATAGTCAATGGACAACTCCTTTGCGCTTCTTTTGGCGCTCTTCAAGCGATACAAGAGGTCGCCGTGTACCGGAATCGACGCCATGGCCGCACGCGCGTTGCCAAGCGACGGCTGCGTAGAGCAGCGCCCAGAACATAACAAGTTCCGTACAGTTTTAGTAGTCCGGTTTCTCTTTGAGAACCTGTAGCACTTACACTATTTTGAATTGTGGCGATCCAAAATCATCAATGAGAAGATCCCGATTTCGTCTTTCATCTGAATACGGTGGTAAGCGCAGATACCATTGTCTGAGATGTGTTGGATACGCTGGACACTGCTTCACGGTGGCGGAGGCTTCTACCCTACAGGCCGCGCTGGCCACTACTGCATGCGTGTTAGGCTCCTTCACGTTGTCTCTAGCTCGTGCTGTCCTCGGAGAGAGCGTTCCGACGACTGTTTCGACTTGCAATCACACGAGCAACTCAAAGTACACTATTTTGCATACGCTTTTAATGTGCAACTGCGCGACGGCGGTGGTCGGTCGCTGCGATCAGAGGCGGAGCGTCGGGTATGAAAGCCGCGACGAGACGTTGCAGGTGCCGAAGACGCTATCGATGTTGCGCTGCAGCCGAATGTCGCCGTCCTCGCCCCACGCGGTGCCCCAAACGTTGCGCACCTTGAAGAAGCCGAGCGGCGCCGAGCCAAAGCCAAAGTCCTCGGCGCCGTAGCCAGTGACGAGCACGGCTTGGTTGACGTGCGTGGTCGGCGGGCACCACGAGAGGATACCGCGGACGTACAGTCGCCACTGGTCGCTGTTGGCCGATACATACGCCATGACGGGCTGCGTCCGAAGCTGATCGAGGAGGAAGGCCTCGCCGCGGCCTTCGACGACGGCGCCGACTTGCAGCGAGATGGACCCGGCGCACTTGGAGTTGTCGCTGCAGTGCCGAGCCAATCCGGTCGTACCGGAGGTGTATGGGATCGCCGATCTAGAGCACAGCGCGTTGGGCTGCGACACGAGCCATTTCATGCCCGGGTAGTCCATCCCATGCCAGCAGCCGTCATATCCACCTGGCGACGTGCAGCTCAAGACTTGTTGCACGGAGAGGTCGATGGCCTCGCCAGTGGCCAGACAGTGCGCCGACGACACGGCCGCCGCCGCCGCGAACGCCCAATCGCTTCGACATTGGCCCGTGTGCCTTACCGGCGGCACACAAACTGATTGCTTTGTCCAATCGACCGTATGGATGACGACGCCGCCGACCGCACTGCGATTCAAATGGTTGGTCGACGCCGGTGGCACTAACGACTGGCGTGGCATTGGTGCTGACCCCGACACGAGCCGCGAAAACTCGTTGTCCGTGAGCAGCGCAAACTTGGTCAAGTGGCTAAAGGTCGCGTACGGGTTGGCCGCCTGCAGAGCCAGAAGCTTGTCCTTGGCCGCCTTCAATCGCCAAAGAAGATCGTCGGTCGACAAGGTCCCTCGCACCATGGCCATGGCCGTGCGCACGTGGTCGTCGTGGCCAAACTTGGTTTGCCAGCGCGCCAAGTCGCGCGAGAGCTCATCGCGCTCGTCGGCCGAGAGCGTGAGCGCACCGAGCGGGATTGAGAGAAGCAGCGCGACCAAGCAGAGGAAGCGCATGACGAGCAGCTCGAATTGTGACTACTATCCGAGTGTCGAAGTGAAGCGTAGGTGTCTCACGCGCTTGGAAATCAAGTGATCGCAGCTTCAACCGAGAGAAGACGACGGCGACAACAACCGCGCGCAGAACGTGCGTCTTCATGAGACGCTTGCGGGAAGATCGTCATAGCCTCCGGCTCTCTCGACGCAGTGCTAGGACCGCAGCACACGCGCCGCCACGAAGCGTCGGTCACGCTCCATGATGTCATTGCACCTTTCTTACCGCACGGTGCATGACGCGCGTGCGTCACCGACACGACGCGGCCGCGTCGGCACCTCGTATCCACCGTCGTCGTCTGCAATGATGACGTGGCAGCCTCCGGCCGAGGACATCGCCAAGAAGGATGCAGCGTTGTCCATTCTGTCGTGGGTGTCGTAGACGCGTGCATGGGTTGTCGCCGGTCCCAATACGAGGGTAGGTTTCTACGAGGGGTAGGGTTTCCCGGTCGAGTCAGTGTACAGCGCGTGTAAAGGGTCGAGGCGCCTCTGTACGGCCGCCGCCAGAATTTATCTACAGTAGGGACTTTGAACGTAAAAGATCATGAAAGCCCTATGGTCTGGCGGTACAGCGCGAGGTTTTACTCTCAGTAGGGTCAGGGTTCGATACCCTATTTCGCGGAAGCGGACGACTTGCGTGTTCAGACGCTTGCATGCCCGATTCCGCGTCATATTTTGTTGCGGACGATGCTGCCATATACAATACAAAATGTACTTTTTTATCGACGCCAACCCCGACCTCTTAATCTATGGTACCTGCAGCTACGTCGAGTCATCGTGTAAAATAATTCATGTACCTTGTAGTGGCAACGACATATAGTGAGTGCAGGGTGGACAATGGTGTTGCCAGCTCTCCTCGTCATAGCATCACAGCACGAGTGCAGCAGGAGTGGGCTTTGAGGCAAGAAAAGCAAGCCTTGGTAGCACTGTCTTGCTTCTCATATACAGGTAGTTCGGCAACGCAGGACCATGAGTATTAAAGCAGGCCTGGTTG
>NW_012156446.1:0-1492 GCF_000151545.1 Saprolegnia parasitica CBS 223.65
GTGCACGCTAGGATCCAAGTCAGGACTTTCAGCCACGACATATCTTACCTTGTAGGGCTATGGGCTTCAGTTTTGCGTGCTCTCATCGTACCTCTGGACCACCTGCTTTGCCTTTCACTTGTACCAAATCCTCGTCAAAGCCAACAAGACGCCCGAGGTATTGCGATATCTTCTTCGACGAGCGTTCGCGCCACGCTGCATATGACTAGATGTACGAGTGGCGCTACGTGCTGCTGGCATGGGGGGCCCCGCTCCTCGTACGACAGTCTTTCCATCGTCTTTTTTTCTGACAAATATTGTCTTGTAGATTGTCCTCATGTTTGGGATCCAGCAACTCTGTGGGTTTGAACTCATCGGGTTTGGTGGACTGCCGTGGTACTTGTCCATTCATTTCCAGTTGTATTGGAACATCATCCACACGGTTTAGGTGCTGGGTTCGCTCGTGGAGCGACGACCAGTGGGTCCTCGATGGCTACGTGCTTCAAATGCTCTTCTTCTACGGCCCTCTCACCGTCGCGTTGGCGGTCAACACAGCGCTCTTCCTCACGGTTGCTACCAAGCTGGTGCGAGGCGAGAGACGACGACAAGTGGTGACGCCGCTATAGGGGCGGTCGACCGTCATGTCAACGGGCATGGAAGACAAGATTCGCCGGCGCATGATGGCCTACATTGGGGTTCGCATCGGCGCGCAGTCGGATGTTCATTCATATTGGCGCTAGATCTTCGTCCTCACGTGTGCCTGGGGCGGCCTTGGACGGACGTTCCAGGTACGCTGACGAGAACCATCCGTTTTGTCAACAAGGTGTAGGTGATCTCGCCCCGCCACGAAATCAGCCCCGTCTTCTTGGCGCTGACTGCGTTCTTTGCCCCGCTGCAGGTGCTCAGTAGTACAGTGGATGTTGTAGTCATGTCAACACGTCGCGTAGGGGGCGCTCAACTGCGTCACGTACGGCCTCAACAAGCTGGTATTACTCTATCCTGCACACTCGAGCAGAAAGTACCACCTCTGTGTGATTCTAGCTGCGCGAACGCTTCATGTCGGCCATTCGGCGGTGGTCGGCGCTCCTCGTAGCCCCCTCCAGTTTATAATTCGTACTGTTACTTAGGCGACAACGCAGCGGGGCCAAAGGTGCTGCTGGTCTGCCCGAGAAGCGCACGCTGGTTCACAGTCCCAAGCGCGTCCGAAGAACGTGATCTGTCGTAGCTGATGGGGATCGGCGTCCAGAATGCGTCGTTTCTGTGATTGTTTGTGTCCTCGTCGTGTTGAATGCACTGGCGATATCAGCGCACGGAGCTTGTTGTGCTTTGTCAATGAAGTTTGTTCTAGTTGTGGACTTCGAGTCGTCGCTGGTCTCTCCGAGCAGCCTGTACTGTACACTCGAAAAGTAGATGGATGGTCTATGACCTCATCCTCGCGACGCGACGAGTGCAGCTGCACCAAGGGCCTTTCGCTTCAACGGTGCGGCGCAAGCATGCTGGTTGTTGAGCCGTT
>NW_012156446.1:2124-3801 GCF_000151545.1 Saprolegnia parasitica CBS 223.65
CACGAGCGGCCTGGTGCAGATAGCGCAGTCGGGTCTGTATCTGTGCCCGACGACCGAGCTCTGCGGGCTCTACTCGGCCGAGGCGACGCCGCTACCGTACCTGCCGTCGCAGTCGCCGCTCAACTTTACGAATGGGACAGCGACCTTCTTCACGCGCAACGTGACGCTGCCTGTTGGCGACTATGCGGCGTTCGTGCTCACAACGCTGCAAGGACTCCAGCTGCCCAACACGTCTGTGCGTGTCGACCTCGTGAGCTACACGCTGGTTCGCGTTCCCGCGCCAGTCGAACCGCCGCTGCTCTCGACAACGGAGTACGTGTACATTGGCGTCGGGGCCACTCTCGCCGTGCTCGCACTCGTCTTCTTGGCCGTCTGTCTTTGCCGTCGCCGCCGCCGCAAGCAGCACGCAGAACAGGTCATGGCGGCGTATGCCCGCGCAAACACCCGCGTCTCGAACCAACGACCAAGTCCCCGGCGCGTGCTGTCCCTGCGGCGGTCAGGTCGCATGAGTCCACGGCAAGTGCTTTCCCAGCGGCAGTCGGGGCGAAGTAGCAGTCACGGGTACCGCCACCACGGCTCGGTCATTCGCCTCGGGCACTCGCCGTACGTGCAAGCGCCGATCCCGCTTCCAACGACATCCTCCTCCTCGGTATCGTTGTTTTCAAACGAGATGGACTTGGTCAATTTCGCGCCCTCGCCATGGCATCACGGCCAGTCGGACATCATGTACAGTCGGCACTCGGACAGCGGCTCGTCGCCCGTCGACTCGACCGAAGGCTACTACACCGAGACTTCCTTCTCGTCGCCGTCACACGGTATCACCGCGTACCGTATTTAATGAACTTAACTCATCTAGTATACTCGTGTCCATCGTTTTTATATAGCCATGTTCGGTTGGCGCACATGTTGCCAACAATATAAGCTACGCCAAGGGACATCATTTATATATCCCTTGGCTGGGTTTGTGGAGAAAAGCAACAGACGTGACCGACGATTTCGATTGTACTATGCAGATGATCCACCGATCGGCGCAGTCATACTTGAATCGTTGTCACCGAGTCGGAGAGCGACCGCTTCGGCGGTGTCAGTCGAGCCTTCTCGACATCGTCGGCGTCGGAGGCCTTGGTGGGCGAGCTCAAAATCACGAGTGCCGTCCCCGCCAGCACGAGGAGGCCGCCACCGAGCGTGAGCAGGCCTACGGCGTATCCTCAGCGTCCCATTCCAAAAAACACTCCGATCAAGAGAGATGGTACCTGGGATCGCTTCGACCTGCGCGAGAATACCGATGACGGTCGCGATGATGGGTTCGAGGAGCATCACCATCGAGATCACGATCGGCTCGAAATAGTAGAGGCCGCGGACGTAGCCCATGGTGCCAATGAAATCGCAGACGAACACAATGTAGAGGGCGACTGGGAGGCGGTTTGCCGCCGGCGTCATCCAGCCGTAGAGACCGACCGTGGGGTCCATCGAGAGCTCGAGGGGTACGCCCATGCACACGAGGAGCGTGAGGAGGATGCCGGCGCCAATGAGGTCGAGGTAGTACATGAACACCATGAGGTCGACGTTGGGGCGGAGGCGCTCGGCCTGCGTGAGGTAGAGGACGCCGCCGATGGCGCCGAGGAAGGCCACGAAATCGCCTTCCATCGACGGCAGCGTGATCGGTGCGTTCGGATC
>NW_012156446.1:3901-29486 GCF_000151545.1 Saprolegnia parasitica CBS 223.65
GTGCCGGTGAGCTGCGCGCCGGTCACGGGCTGGCGGAACACGAGCTTTCCGAGGACGAGGAGGAGCGAGTGGCAGTTGTTGAAGATGTACGCGTGGCTCACGGACGTCATGTCGAGCGCACAGATGAACGTGCCGAGAAAGATGACGTAGCCAATACCAGCAAACGCCATCGAGACCACGTCGATGGTCGTCGGCAGCTATACATGGCAGGCAGGTGACGACATGGATCATAGAAACTAGGTTGGTAGAGTACTACCTTGAAGGAGCATCCGCGGGCGTAGGCGAAGAGGCCCATGAAGAACGCAGTCGCGGTCATACGCCAGAAGAGCTTGAGGAGCGGCGTGACGCCGGTCTGGAGGTCGAGCGCGATGCCGACGGACGAGACAGTGATGAGGCTGGCAGCGAGGATGAATGTGCCCAGCCACGCCTGCAACGGCGACGTGTGGATCTCGGTGACGGTCGCCGACGCGTAGAGCGCGGTCGTGAGCGTGGCCGGGTCTTCCTCGAACGCGTTGGAGCGTGAGATGGACCGCAGGACGCGCGAGGTCTCTTCAAAGACGTTCGACTTGGAGAGCGATCGGAGCAGGCCCGAGGACTCGGTGGGCGTGTGTGGTGTCGTCATGGTGCTGGCGCTTGAGGCTGGTGCTGGCGGTGGCGGGGACAGAGGCCAAGTGACCGACGAGAGCCAAAGATTGGAATCGTTGTGACACGCAAGTCCGAATTGAAACAAAAAGGCCGAATTGACGCCTGAAAATAGGGCAAAGCTGGATTAAAGTATGTTCGCCTGCGAGCGTTCGCCGTGGCTATGCAACGTAACGGCACCGACACCAACCACGCGACGTTGAAGCAGCGACAGGTGGCCCGACCCTTGACGACCAAATGCCAGCTCCAGGACATTTTGGCTCCACGATCGCTTATTCAGCTGCGTTTGTATACGTAGAGCGTCTACTTGTACTTGAGGCTTCCTACGCGTCGAATTTGGCATCCTTGGAGTCGACCCTGCCTGGTGCTCTGTCGTCGAGGCGGAATAGCTGGGTACGACGACAAGCCTACCAGCCACCTATGAGCACCCATTTGAAGTCGGGTCTGGTCGGTGCCACGTCTCCAGTGCGCGCCCGTTGCGCTCGCCACAAGAGAATTTGCGGCAGGCTTGGACGCTTGGAAGTTTGGATGCGACCAAGCTGGCGAGACTGGATTGCGCAACATCACTTGATTTTGCAGCGACCGGAGAAGGATCGGACAGTGGATTTATGGCGCGAGGATGTGTTTTTGGTGCATGGACCATGCACGCAGAGGCCCCCATAGAGAGCATCGCAGGACGCTCGCCAACTTGTTGATAGACACCAGTGTCCACACGGCAGGAAATTCAATTGGTCCACACGCATGATACACCCGCTGTCTGGCTGCGTCGACCAGACAGATGGTTGACATTGAGAGCGTACTAATAATAGTTGAGGTCGACGACACGAGGGTCGACGATTCCATATTTTTATTCGAATGCGGAGAATCATTTTTCTTTTGCCTCGACAATCATCACCCATCAATGATGCATGACCTCTCGGAACTGTGTTGGAACTTTTAGAACCACGAAATGCAGTCGAATGGAGGAGATTCATCGCACGCTAGCAGCGCTCTTCGAGCTTCGGTTGAAACACAACATCTCAAAATGGTGTTAAGGGACAGGGAGTCAATCAGGATGGGCGGTACCCGCCAGGAATCGAACCAAAATCTACCTGGTGGCCATCCGTGGCTGCACCGCTCGAATAAACGCTTTCTTCCATCCCATATTAGTGACCGGTCCGATTTGGGGCTCCAATGATCAAAAGAGGGTATCGGTGCAGGTATCGGTGCAGGAAACGAAAAGCAGCGTAGCGGCGCTTTCCCTGAAATTGATTGGGCACCAACCAACACATCTGGCACATCCAAAAGACATCTGCAAAACTGCCACGTCGCCACGAAAACGGACAATTGACAGGATGCGCTCCCACCCTGGTGCCCACCACTATGGATTCCCGCCACATGAAGACTCCAACGGAGTACAAGATAGCACCTTGGTTGAGAATCGAGCGATCAGGTTCTTGCTGTGGCACAGAGAATCGCTAGAATTCACCTTCAACCACAGCTAGTCTATCTTGCGTCATGATCCTCGCGGGTCTCGATGGGAGGGATTTGCCAGGAGCCATGTTAACTTATCAAAGACTTTTAATGTGGCGACATGTGTAAAGATCGTTGGTTCCGCGCTCAACTGGGGTACCGCAATCAACCACGAGGGTGGCTCAAGATGGTTGACAGGGAAACTACCTATAAGATGGATCAGTGCTGAGTTTATAAGAGGGATCAGCGCTGAATTTGTTCGTTCGTGGCCCCCAAATGGCATGTAGGGTTAGGTATCAGTAGACGCCTGCATAAACCGTTGATGGCATCAACATGGTGGCTCGAATTAGTACAATTGTGCCGTCGTCATGCAACCAACGCTCAACGATCAGTCACCGACGTCGCTGCCATATCATTCCATAACCGCAACGCCCCACCGCCGCCGTCAGTCGCGCATCGATTCGAGTCCAAAGTCCAACACCAGCTCGACGAGTCCACTCCACTAGTCAGCGCTACCACGCTCCGTCTTAATGAGTGCAAATCGTGCTACTAGTATTTAAATAGACTCTCTTAAACAACGAGCAGTCGTTGCAGTGTCCCAGGACACACTCGCTGTACAAAAGCGGACCCTATCCTCGTCTGTTTGGTGGCAAACAGTTCTGGTATCACTAAAGGATTGACCCTCAACGCCAGAGCAAGAATGGCCTGAAACCTAGATGTCTAAGCAAAATGCCGACGCCTTGTCCTCTGGCTTGAGTACCGGTACCCACGAGCAGGTGTTCACAGTAGAGCCATGGCCCTATTCAACCCACTCTCCAACTGAGGATTCGTAGTACACTGTAGGTGGTGCCGTACGTCAGCATTTTGTGGGCTGGACGTAAGTTTTTTGCGGTGTGCTACCAGTTGCCTCACTGTGGTGAGCGTCGTCAAAGTGCGGGATAAGAAAACGCAACCAAAAGAACCTGTTGAGTAGATCAATGAAGCGATGTGTGAAGATGCCAGCGCTGATTGGACGACTACGAGGAAGCCAACCTTTGGCGATGAGGTTCCACGACTTGTGTCCAGTATCAGGACTATTAGTAGAGATGTCAGATGGTGCTTTCTATTCGCCTATCCAAGTACCTCGCCACCTGGGTACGCGCATGTCGCTAGTGCGATTTGGCGACGCGCATACTCTCTAAGCGAATACGGAGGCGAAGAGTAGGTTTAGGCTCAAGAATCGTGTTGCATCTACTAATCGCGGGCGAGAAATAACGTGACAGGGTGGCATGTTGATCGGCTGCTAAAGGCGCGCTTCGATAGCGCTCAGTGTTTGATTGTCAGCGACCATGGCCCTTCTCGTCTCGGCACACCAGCGTGACGACGCTCTGCACCCGGCGCCGACGTGCACGGAGCCCGAGTGTCATCACTGCACCAAGAAGCCCAAGCTCGACGCGTCCCCGGGCAAAGGTGCCTCCACGACGAGCAAGCCGAGTTGGACAAACACGACGCGAATGCCTCCACGCCCGTCAAGTCCCGTCCTCAGAGACAGCACCGTGTCTCTCGGGAGGTTTTGGACCGACGACATTCCGCAGGCGACAATCGAGAGCGTCGAGAACGAGATTCGAAGCTGGCGCAACGCCATCTTACGGGGCGAGACACCCGACTTGTACGAAACCTGTGATCGATGGGAGATCATCGATGACGGCGAAGGCGACAGTAGTAGCCGTGACCCAACCTTTCATGATTGCGTCGAGTTCCTCTTGGAGGCGATGCTGAGCCCGAACACAGCGCCAAACGCCGTTGCTAGCTAGCGGTCTACAGAATGGCCACTTTTCATCATTTATGTAACCGAGTCATCGTGCCAAAATTTCATGCATGTCGTGTGCCAACTTGTTGTTGTTGAAGTGAGTCTACTTGGATATAATTTACACTGAACTGTATGTGGTGGTGGACTAGCGATTCCAAGGTGCTACGACGAGCCGGCGGCCGAGAGGTTTAGCCGAGCGGAAGACGTGGCGTGTGAACGGCACATGTCGGAACGAAGTTGTTGCGTAGCCATGCGTCGTGGCGCAGGGCTGCCATCATTTGGAAGAGCACAATGCTCGAGTGTTCAGCAGCAAGTGTTGGAGGTGCAGCTTGGTCAAGGACGCGGCTCGATGATGGGTGGAGTGTGCCAACTTGTTACAGAAGTGCACTCCTGTATGCGTTTGACTGGTCCATTTGATATTTGGACTCGTGAGTGTTTGCTGCTGTTGAAGAGTGAGCCCTGCAGAAGTGCATGGACGAGGGCTGCACACTATAAGATCTTGGCTAAAGCGGACCAACCCACGCCCTCTTTATAGTACAAGAGCACGACTTTTGAGTGATTGACCAGTACTATTATGAACATCGTTTTTCAATGTGGTACATACATGCCACGCAACTCTGTCGAGGCAGGCAAACAGAGAAGATGATGCCATCGCTGCAACCAAGGGTGCGAAAAGACTTGTCCGGATATCAGGGTCCGATTTGCACTCTCCTTAGATGATGCGAGCTCGTTTGTTGATCGAGGCTTTCGTACATTGCACGTCGTCAAGGGACGAGGCGGCGTGTACCTCGTTGCCATTCTTGCATCGATTGCCTTCGGCCGGGTTCTTGCTTGTAAGGATGTGGCGCCAAGATTCTCGGTATGGAATGTCGCTGCGTGCTAAGCAACAACCGCGTCTTGATTCGCGATTGGACCAGAGGAGACTGTACTTGCAGCTAATAACACCCACCATCCGTCGGCGAAGGGACCGCACAACATGCCCCTCGAATCACAATCACCCCGCAGTCTCGTTTTGCAATTTCAACTGCCAATCACATGCGTTCTCACAAGTAGATTGATGGTCTCAATGTACGATGCCGGTCTATAGACCATCATTCCGCATTTTGCACCTTGGATGCACGACGGGCATTATTCAATCTCCCATCTCCATACCAACATCATCATCATCATGTCGTCGACCGTATGCTGCTTTAACGGCTGCTTCAACGCGCCGCTCGCGCCGTCGGACAAGTGCGTCTTTCACCGCAACCGCGCCCAGTGCCTTGTTGACGGCTGCGTCAACCAAGTCTATGCGCGGCACCTTTGTGTTCGTCACGGCGGCAAAAAGACGTGCGCGTTTCCCGAGTGCACGTCACATGCGCGTATCGGCAACTACTGCGTGCGCCACAGCAAAGACGCGTCCAAGCAGCTGTGCTCTGAAGACGGCTGCACCAAGACAGCGCATCGCCGCCAAAAGTGTGTTCGTCACGGCGGTGGTCGGCCCTGCCAAGTGGAGGGCTGCACGACGCACGCGCGGACAGGCGGCTTGTGCTGGCGCCACCGTAACCTTGTGCTTCCGACGGCCGACACGGGGTGTATGCTGGAGGGCCACGAATTTCTCGCTATTTTGGACGAATGGATGGCGGCCGAAGAGCACGATGGAATGGACGACCAGGTCCTTCTCAATGACCTTCAAGCACTGCCCATGGATGACTTCAGCTGTCTCCTCTCGTAAATCCTTCTCGTCGTATTTAATTCTAATTTTGTTTGCCTTTTTTCTGGCCATGTCGACGAACGTGTGGTCGTCATCGGGCACACACCGCCGATGACGTTCAGGTGATTGAGCGTTCCCTAGTCACATAATATGATCAAGAAGACGGTGGGCAACAAATATACACACGCATGTCAGCTATGTATTAATACAAATTGTAGCGAACTGCGTCGCACCGTACGGATAATACATCATTATCCGGTCCATACCATCGGTCTCTCGTGGTAAGGACTTCTACCGGTACCATAAACAGGGCTCAATGTGCACCAATTTATGCGTACTAGGATGTATTATTTGACTGCTGCGTATGAATGAGCCTGCCGTGAAGGATGTGATAGCTAGGCCGATCGGACACTACTTTTGTATTCAATCGACCTTGTTTTCTCAACGTACTTTTGTATTCAATCGACCTTGTTTTCTCAACGTACTCAGTACACCACGACTGCCACGAACAATAAGCGAGGTATGTCCGACGTAAACGTTGCACCGACGCCTTTCGAGTCGACCACTGTAGGAAAGGCAGAATCGTGGACCACGTGGGGTATGCTTGATCCTCAGCGGCTTGAAACATGTACATACATCCAAATAGCTCTGGACGTTAGGCTCTATTCAATACTAGACAATCATCAACGTCGTGCCGAAAAGACGCTACATCGCTCATCATACACGAGCCCTCCACTCCTCCCAGAAAACGTCACGGGTACCGTACTCTTGACGGTATCTTTGGTCATCTAAACGGTATCCTTGCATCTGTCGAGCCTCTGGCGCATCAAATACAGAAAAAGGATGCGCAAGCAGGGATGATGATACAGCACTGTCGCGGCGATTTCCTGTCCACAGAAGCGCTGGCATATATCACATTCGCCGACCAAAAGGATACCTTGGATACCCTTTCCTGTCAAAACGCATATGCCATATTAAGTGACAGGGGCCATATGGTCCGCCCCACATGGCCTTTCTACTTTGCCACGGCACGGCCCGTTGAAAACTCTGTACTCGTTGGAGCTGACAAGCGGGTATAGTAACCTGTGCGCGTGCCGTCGCGCCTGATAAAGGCGCCCTCCATTGGCACCAGATCGAACAACCAACGATGCGCGGGATGTCCCAGGGGCGCGCCGTGTCGCAACCAGCAAAATTCACTCGGCTCGCTGACACGGAGCAAGTGCGCGATCGAACCCACCTTAACGTGCATACATGTCCACACATTCGGGCGTATCGCAGGTTCCATCTTCGAGCAGCAAGCACTTGGCCATTTTCCGTGGCGCGATCAAACACATACAATGCGGGCATGTGTGTTCAACGGCTGCACCAAGCCCGCGACCGAGGCGACCGGCAAGTGCGACTTTCATCGGGGCCGCACCAAGTGCATCATCGACGGCTGCGCCAACCAAGTCTACGCGCGGCAGCTGTGCATTCGACACGGCGGCAAGAAGCTCTGCATTGCGCCCGGCTGCGGCTCGAACGCGCGGTCCGGCGACTACTGCTGCCGCCACGGCGCCGACAACACCAAGCAGATTTGCACGCACGCCGGGTGCCACCGCGTGGCGCATCTCCGGCAAAAGTGTGTCCGACATGGCGGCGGGCGGCCGTGCCACGTAAACGGCTGCACGACGCACGCACGCGCCGCGGGGTACTGCTGGCGCCACCGCAAGCGTGCAAACGATGCGGTGCTGCCTCCTGCCGAGCCCGATGACCTCTGGATGGACGTGCTGCAAGAGCTCGCCCGTTCCGATGCCGACGACGAGATGCTAAGCGATTCGAGTAGCTTTTGTTGAAGGTATTGGATCCACTCCAAGTTCTCACGTCGTTCAACCTATCGGCATGCGCGGCGCCCAACCAACGCAATGGTATTCCCAATTTATCTTACGGCGGTACGATGCAGTACGATGGTGCCAGAGACACGACGACAGGTAACGTTTCGAATGCGCTCGGATACTTGGGAGTCGAAAGGCGTTCGCTGCTTTGTGGCATCGACGTCTGCGCGTTGACCCAATTCGAATGATCAAATTCGCCACCAAAAACTTTTTTTAAATGGTTTTGAGGCTGCGATTGGCCATGGCTCTTTTTTGCACCAATCATATAAAGTTGATGCTGGTTGACCCTGGGCAGCCCGAATCATGTCTTCTTTCGTTGATGGTACGGAGGGCGATGGTGCAGAGGGTCTACATCCACTTGCTTTGGTCCAGCCAGATCTTAAGAGGTTCGGACGAGCGGTTGTGTCGCACCAACCAAGCGAAACCTCTCGGGAATGTGTTTGGTGTCTTTGTCGAGGACCATGGCGCTGGCGTAGGCCCATCCAATGCACTATGCGACGCTACGCAAGCTCGATAAGCGGTGACCACCGTAAAAGCTATCGTTACTATCGACGACTCACAGGCCGACCTCGTGCACGCAAATCCCAAAGGAATCCAAAGAAAGTCACGTGGCAAAATCCACTTAAGCCGACAGGCACCCTCGCTTCAACGCGGCACAAAATGCCGCACACCAGGTTCGAGCTGCGCATCGACATTGGACAGATGGCTCGAGGTGATGTCGAGTTTGTGGCCACACAAAAGTACATCGATTCGTAAATTGATGTAATACTCTTGACCACACTGGGCGTTGCGCACATGGCGGCGTCAGGATGGACGAGAATGGTCCCTACATATCCAAGCGACAGTGGTTGGTGAGCTGCTGCAGTCGAGACATTCTAGCGAGGGGCGCGAGGAACAACGCGGCCGCCTAGGGCATCGTCCAGGCCATACACAGCGAATGATATTTATCCAGTATCTCTATTGCGCAAAAATATATGCTGATCTACTACGACTGCTGCGATTAGCACGCGTGCTTTTTGGGCACACGGCGAATGCAGTCCGAGTTGAGGTTGTGCAAGAGGTGGTCCGCGAACCGATCGGCGTTGGCCTGTGAGATGTCGGCCGCGTACGTGATGCTCGTGCCGGCCTCCGTGTCGATCTTGGTCCAGCCGTCGACCGTCTTGTTGATGGGCGTGTTGGCGACCACCGAGAGCTTCTCGGTCGCGAACGTCACAAGCGTCGGATCGACCATAATGCCGGCGGCGAGCGGGTCCCAAAAGTGGAACGTCTCGAAGAAGCGCGGGCCAAAGCAAATCGACTCGGTGACGTTCATGAGCTTGGCGACAAACTGCGCGTCCGCCGCCGTCGCGTTGTTGAGCGCGTTGAGGTACGCACGCTCGATCGGGTACTTGTCCGTGACGTCGAGACCCACGAGCTTCATGACCTTGGCGGCCGACGACGCAAAGACATCGCGCGCGGCCTGCGGGTCCAAGTAAATGTTGAACTCGGCGACCTTGTTTTCCTCGACACTCCAGAGGTTGCCGGGCGTGTTGACGGCGCCGCCCATAACAACGAGGTTGGAGATTTTCTCGAACGTCGCCTGGTCCTTCATGCGGAGGTGGTTGAGCGTCGTGAAGGTGCCCGTCGAGAGCACTTGGGTCGTGCCGGCGTTGAGGTGCTTCTGCAGCACCTTCCAGCCATCGTCGAGCGTGTGGGGCTGGTTCAAATACAAATCGCGCGGCGAAAAGAGGAACTGATCGCGCAAGTGCAAGACCGAGTCGACATCGTTGCGGCCGCAATCGATGGCCGGCGGCACCGAATCCTGGTAGACGTCGCCGTGTGTGGCCTCGTTGACCATGTTGTAGGTCGCACCTGCGCCGACCTCGACGCGGCCCGTGAGACCCGCAAACTCGATCGTGCGCATGACGCTCTCAATGCCTTCATCCAAGTGCGCCCAGCCGTCGCCGTCGACAATGACGGCCGTCACGTTGACTGTCGGCTCCTTGAAGAGGTACAGAAGCGCCACAATATCGTCCATGTCGGCGTCGATGATCGCGATTGTCGGTGTCGCGCCCGGCTGCGTGCACGTGTTGATCGTCTCGACGTCCTCATTCAAGATGTTGGTCGGCTGGTCAAACTTGCTGCTGCCGGCAACGATGCAGGCGGCGAGTGCGGCTACGGTGGCGAAAAGCTTCATTGTGTGTGTGAAGGACGAGGCAAAATGAAAAGTGAGTGAAAAGACCGAGATGGTAAAGCGACCACGACGATCCTGTTTGCGAATGTCCTCGATTGCTCTTCTAGAGATGTCCCAGGGCACACGGCCCGTGGAAATCGAGTGGGACAAGCCTCTTGGTAGCGATTGAACAATTGCACTGGATGGTATCACGGATGCGACTTGCTTTCATTATTGACAAAGATCTTTCTAGCACCGTGAGTCACGTCGACCACCTGGACGCAACCGTGCAAAAGGACAACCTCGTGTACGAACGGTGGTTGGCGGCCGGTATGTGCAGCAGATGTTGCGGATCGCGGTCCACTCTGGCTCGACACATGTAGACGGTGCCGCGGCCAGTTTGCACTTGCAGTCTGTTTTGATATGTTGGCATGTCTTTCGTGAGCGTGTTCTTGGTGTCTTCCGTCAAAACGATAATAAAGCCGTAAGCGTTCGCTAGAACAGTGGCCATGGAAAAATAGAAATCGACGAGACCTGGACGCTCTCTGTCCAAAATCCACACGGCCACAGGATTTCTGCACACCCACTGTTACGGTGCCACGGGATGTCGCGCAGTTCGAACGCTCACCGTCCATTGCCCACGCCATTGGATAAACTTGAATTAGCATCCCGAGATTTGGAATTCCCACCGAAGTGTTACGGGTGCAAGCGAAATCGAGTGAAATCCAGCGGCAAGTTTCCATGGACAATCGTTGCCTCGATCCATGGATAAGTGAATGGCTCGTAGATAGCACTCACGCTGTTCATACAAAAGAAATGCGATGATGACGCGTCGCACCTCGCGTCAGCCTCGGATAGCGTAACCATAGAGACAACACTGAAGAGTCCAAGGACAGCGTGGCCACTTGGCAAAAACCAAGCACATGTCCTCGGCGGAACCATCATCAGAATCTCGTCGACGGCGCTGCTAGGATCGTCGCATGGATCTACTAGCTGAGGCCAGAGATGAGGCGCTCATCCATACAAACAGTGGCCACGGACGGACATTGTGAAAGAGTGCAAGCGAGAGCTGTACAGTGTACTAGTACACGACAATGGATTCGAAAGCATTTCGTACCTCCGGTGCAGCCTCAGCTTCAACGTTTACCTTGATCACACCGCTACCGTTGCAAGGACATGCATGCGCCAAGCCAATTACGCGAGCTACGCACACGGGCGCTGTTTGTGCACAGACGAGGCGCCCTTGATGCCCGCTCATTTTCCCCTTGTTTCAAGCTCCAAGCGCTCTTCTTTCTTGTGATCAAGGGAAAGCGCAAGCCAAAATCAACACTTTCCTGACCGGCGGACTTCAATTTCTCCGCTCGCTGTGCTGCTTGCTGCAAACAGACTCGGTACAAAGATTCAATAGTATTAGGGAAGATAGTTGTTGTTGAAGTGGGTCGTCTATTACTATAGATAAAACTATGCTAAATGAAATCGTCGGACTTTCTTCGTTGTGTGTACTAGTACTCGGTTGAGGGACTTGATTTAGGCTGGTGGAGGCAGGAGCGCGATCCGCGGTACAAGGTGCTGGCGCGGCCACTTGTGTTGGGCGAGGAGCCGGAGAAGCCGACGAAGAGCAGGCTGCTCGGGCTCTTGAACGAGGCTGTGGTGCAAGTGCAGTTGAGCGACACGCGCCGCCTTGACGGCAATCGTCCATGGACTTGGCAGCGGTAGGTCGGCGCGAAAGACGCGATCGTTCCGGACTCGCCAGACGTTGAACCCGACGCAGGCGCGGAGCACGGCCCCGAGGTAGCGGAACGCGGCTTGGTGAATGCTGAATGCCGTCTTGGGCGTCGAGTAGAGGAAGCCGTCGAGCGTAGTCGGCAAGGTCACGCCCAAAGGGACCGTGACTGCGTAAAGCGTGCTCCACACGTCCTTGATAAAGTCGCAGTCGACGAGGAAGTGGCAGATGTCTTTTGCTCGGGGCAGAAGAGGCATGCTTGGTCGGCCCTGTCGAGCCAGTGCAACTTGACCGCACGGAGCATAACTTGGTAGACGAAGTCGGCGTACTTGGCAAAGATGGCGTCGGGTAGTCGGAGCTCTGCTGTCGCGGCTACGGCAGCAGGCGTCTCGTAGGTGTCGTCGTCGACGCCCAGGTGGCGGGTCGGGAGTGTAAGCGCGTCCTTGGCGGCACGTCGGCGGCGGGCTTTGGCGGGCTTCGTCTCGGTCAACAGCGTTGTCACTTTGTGCAATCGAACCAGCCATGACGGCTTCAGAGTCGGGCTTGGCACTGGGCCACACGTGAAGGCGTCGCGAGTCGTTGCGAGCCAGCCGAGCCATTTGTCGTTCGGCGTCATGTGGGCCAAGGTCACAGCACTTGGCAGTCTCCGCTTGAATGAGGTGTTGAGCTCTTGTCGCGATTGACTATTAGGAGAAATAGCACAGTCGCATTCACATCACAAGGACTGTCTTGTGTCGGCGCCTAAACGCTTTGGTCGTCGATGCACGCGAACAAGAGCTCCAGGCAAGGCGATGCATGTAGCGGGGGCGTATTATTGGCCACCTTTTTCACCAATCACACGCCACTAAAAAAGCGAGCGAATATCAAACATGCTTTATGCTCATTAGGTAGCGTACGCCGAACGGCGCGCGTCCTGCCAGGGCCACGAACCACGAGAGTGCAATCGGTGATGAGCCATAGCCTCTTGCAACACAATGCGCTGGAGCCCGAGAGGGCTGCTTTCTCTGGCGTCGGCGACCGAGCCCATACTATTAATACGTGGCAGCCCCGGCCGTGCATCCGGATACTCGCGCCGGGCGACATTTTCGAGAACTCCATGCGGCAGGCAATCGGTCGCGCGTGGCGCCCGCTCGTCGTCGCCGGCCCACTGGCGTCGCTGGCCGTCGCGCACTGCGCGAGCAGCCGTAGCGACCTCTCGGACGTACGCCACGTCGATACATACAGCACAGGCTTACATGCGCTGGCGTAGACGTTGCCAGCGAGCGCGATCCCGGCCTTTCTGAAACAAGAGCTCGACGCCGTCCGTGCCGGTATGGGCGCTAATAATGCGCCCAAGGTTGCGATCAGCACCCTTCGCCACACGCACAAGCTGGCGTTCGCTGTGCCCCATGACGCCAAGGACAAGGTGCTTCATGCGTTTGTGACGCAGGTCCATGCCAACGATTCCACCGCAGCACTCGAAGTGCTGCCCTCGACCTCGTACGTCGCGCTCTTCTCGCGTCGCCATGTGGTATATGGCTGCATGTAGTGCACCGCCGTCGCTCGACTATGTCTTCACCGACGGCTCGGGCTCGGTGCAGGTCCGCGACGACCACTTCGTCCTCTTCAAGGACGAGCCGATGACCAAAGGCGATCTCGTCGCGTTTGCCGCCGCCTACTGCGCGTCGAGCGGGAACACTCGCTCGCAGAACGTCTCTCGGTCCAGAGCGCTCGAAGACGTGGCCAAGCTCGGGCTCATCGTTTATGATGGCGACGGCGTCTTGACGTGGGACTCGCTCGCGGGCTACGACGCGGTCAAGGCCGAGATCCAGGACACGGTCGTCCTCGCGCTGCAAAACCCGGCGCTGTACGATGCGATTGCTGAGCGCACGCGCTGCCGGTACGACGAGAGAGTACTATCAGTGACGCACTCAACGCGACGTGGCGTGTACTAGGTACGAAAGCAACCGGCCACGAGCCATCTTGCTCGAAGGACCGCCGGGTACGGGCAAGACGCTGAGCGCGCGCATCGTGGCTTCTGTACGTTTTCATTTGTGGACAAGTTGTCCTTTATTGTGTTTTGAAAATTGTAGCAAGCGGGTGTCCCGCTCGTTCACATTCCGATCGAGAGCCTTGTCTCCAAGTGGTACGGCGACAGCGAGAAGAAGATGGCCGCGATCTTTGACGCTGTCGACAAGCTCGACGGCGCGCTCATTTTCATTGACGAAGTCGACCATTCTTCTGTGACATGTCGGACATAGTGACCTGTAGATTGACGCGCTTGCGACCGCGCGCGGGTCGGGCAACATGCACGAAGCGACGCGCCGGATGCTCTCGGTGCTCCTCCAAAAGCTCGAGGGCTTCGAGTCGGCGAAAAAGGGTAGATCGACAACTTGTCCATTGACGAGACGACGACAGTATGATACTCTAGTCACGCTGATTGCGGCCACGAACCGCAAGCAAGACCTCGATGCAGCGCTGCTGAGTCGCTTCAACCTCTGCATTCGCTACGACCTCCCGGACGACGCTACCCGTGCCGCGGTCTTCCAGCGGTATTCCCACGTGCTGCCGCCCATTTCATCACTCTGTCGACTAGGTATGCCAAGCAGCTGTCGTCGACCGACCTCGAGACTCTGGCGCATCACACCAGTGGCAAGTCGTGCCGTGACATCAAAGAGGTCGTCCAATCCATCCGATATTACCTTGGACGACGGAGTGTCACCATGTACGTTTAGATCTGTGAGTACACGGAACGCAAGTGGGCATCGCACGTGCTTCGAAACGAGCAGTTGACGACGTCGACGCCAAATGTGGAGGCGTACTTGGCTGCGATCAAAGCCACGACGACGACGCCAGAAAGTGCATTCGTGGACATTTAACGTCCAATTTAGAACTGCTCCCCGAGTCGAATCGCATACTGTGCCGCCTCGTGCATCGGGTGGTGTTGGGGCACGGCTGCCTCGGACGGTGGCGCGATCGCAGCGATGCGCCAGAGCTTAATGTCGAGAACGTACTGAACTCGTTGCCACGAAAGCACGAGGTTGCCGTTGAGCACGGCCGAGGCCGGGTCGACGTAGTAGACGCCGTCGACGGTCCACTTGGCGCGACAGAAAAAATAGTGTGCACCCGCGTAGAGGAAGAAGGCGTCACGCGTGCTCGGCAAGACCGTCGGCGAGGCCTTGGAAGAGGCGCGGATAGCCGCATAACTGAGCACTTGGGTCGAGAGCACGAGCAAGATGAGACTCCAAAGTCGGCGCGCATCGCCCATCTGAATGACGGCGCTATTGCACACGACTTGCGCATCGACTTGGGCGAGGTGGCACTGGAGGCCAAACGAGACAGCGTGTTGGACCGGGTCCAGAAGCGTCAGCAGCGTCGCGCTACAGTAGACGAGCGCACGGTGCAGCGATGCATACTTGGGCGTCATGGCGCGCGTCCAGACCATGCCAACGTCATTCACGATGAGCGCGAGCCAGAGCACCTCGCTGGACGCAACAAGGATCGCGTACCACGGTCGCTCGTGCTCCGTGCTCGTAAACGCGATCACGGCGCCGCTTTGAACCAAGGTTAGCGTCGCTGTCGAGAGAAGGCAGAGCGCCGAGACGCTTCGCACAAACAGCATTGGTCGCCCGAGCCACACGATCGCGCCGACGCTCTGCAGCGAGAGGAGGTTGAGGCCCTCGACGTGCCCGCGGGCGTACACGAGGTAGAGAAGCACGAGCAGCGCCATCGCCAGCATGCCGCACGTGACGTACACAACACAGGCGCGCGCGTACGTGGAGATCGTCGTTGGCAAGATGCTGGCGTCGACGGCGCGCGTATGGTAGACTGTGTTTTCCGTCAGGAGCGTGAGGTTGCTGCTCTTCGTATCGCCGACGAACGTGACGACGTCCCGCAGCCCGAGGACCCAGTCGTAGGCGTACATCCAGCTAAAGTACGGTAGCACAGTCGGCTCGAAAATCGGCGCGGTCACGACGGTGACGGGCGCCAAACCAGTGCTTGGCTTTAAAAGCTGAGCGACCGAGACGTTGGAGAGCGCGAGGTCGGCTGCGACCGCAGCGGCGGCGGCGAGTATCCCATGGCTTGCGTTGCGCAAGTATGTGTCGGTAAAGGCGATCGCGCGCGCCAGGTAGGTGAGGCAGTCGGTCTGACCATTGGTGACGACGTCGCAGAGTCGTGGGACATCCAACTCGAGCGCGCGCGAGAGTAAGGCGGCCAAAACGAGGTACTCTGGTGCCTTGCTGACGGTGCTTGCATAGTTGATCGTCGTGCAGCTTGTCCGCGATGTGAACGCGACGCATCCGCTCGAGATCGAGTTGGGCGTAATGCTCGGGCAGAGAATGGACCCGCCGACGGTCGAGACATTTTGTGTGCGCCGCCATGAGCGCGGCACAACGATGACGTTGCCCGTGGCCGTCATGCCCAAGTACGCTGCCTGGGACGCCGGCGTCGTCGCCAAGGTCGTGCGGAGGAGCCGGAGGCTGTCGTGGAAGAGGGCGAGGAGTGCTCTCGGCGGCGCCACAAAAAACATGTCAACCGAGCCAAACGGCCCGAACCGATGCGTCACCGCGGTCAAACCGGCATCCAGCGGCGACAAGAGCGTGCCGTTGCGCGTGAGTAGAGCGGCCATCGACACGTTGCGAAAGGCGTACGAGGCGCTCGATCGCAGCAAGCTACATCCGGCCACGCCACTGTCGTTGCGTGCAATCGCGGCCAAGTCGTTTGCGAGCGCCCAGTACATCTTGTGCGACGTGGCAACATCCCACGCAAACGAGTGGTTGGTGGTCGCGATCGGAAACGAAAACCGCATGCCCAGCGCGTTCTCGACGACGTAGTCGTTGTAGATGCCGATAGTTTTGAAGGTTTGCCACTGCGTCGTATAGTGTACCAGCCCGTGGGTGCTCCAGTAGGCGGCTTCGTCGTCCAGCGACAAACGCGGCTCGTCCAGCGACGCGAGCCAGGACTGGCCGCGACGGGATCTATGGAGCTCGGCAGCAAAGCCAATCTCGAACGCTGCACCCCAGCAGTCGCGCCACGTGGGATGGAGGTTGCGCAGCACCGGCTCGAGGTACACGGCGCCGTTGGTCGTCATGTGGGCATAGCAGCGCGCTTGCCGGGCCGCCGAGTTGGCCATTTCCCACGAGCGGTTCAGGTCCAGAAAACAGTACTGCGTAAAGATCCACGGAAAGTCGCACGCGCTGGCGGCGGGCGCGCTGCGAAAGCCCGCAATGACCGCCGACATGGATCGCAGTGCCGTGTACTGCAGCGTCGCGCCCAGCGTGGCCGGCACCGAGAGGATCGCAGGTCCTTTCGAGGACGCGCGCGGGCTCTGGATCGCGCCAATGGATGGCAGTGTGAGCACCATCGACGTGGTATTCGTGGCGCTGGGCGACAGCTGTATTTCTCGTGTGATCCAGTTGGCTAAGAACACATGGGTCGACGTCATGTTGAAGGTGCCCCAGCACATGTCGTTGGCGAGGCTCACGCGCGTCAGATCCAGGTACAAGATACCGCTGACCACCGACGCACCAATGTACACGACACTCGCAGTCGCAAAGAGTTGATTCCACTTATGTGGCCACTGCCACCAGCGCCGTTGGTACAGCGCCGCATTGTTTGTCCGCTGCGGCGCGACGCCCGAGAGAAGCCCGACCGACGTGTCGACGCGCGTGCAGCTCCAGAGCCGGAGGTGGAACATTTCCAAAATATGCTCTTGGCGCGTGACACAAGGCAAGACGCCGCAGAGAACGCACGCCACGACATCGTACTCGTGCACAAGGTTCGTCTCCAAGCACGATGCAGCGAGCGCCGAGACGACGAGGTTCCTCGGCCCCGGGAAGACGGCGTCGTATGCCTCCAAAGCGCCCGCGACAAGCGCGCTGATGACACCGCCACCGATGCACATCGCGCCGAGCGTCAAGAACCGGCGGTTGTCGCCGATGGCGAGGGTGCCGCTGGTGCACGTGAGCATGAGGTCCATGCCGGTGCTCGTGCACGAGGGCTGGAAGCCCATTGTCGGCACGATGGGCGCGGCGACGTCCAGAATGACAAGTGTCAGCCACACGCACAGCGTCACCGTACTTCGGAGCGCCAAGGTGCCTGGCGCGCGGCCGCTGCTCGAGACGCAGAGCACGTCGGTCACCACGTACGTGAGCCACGTCGCTTCGCCAGCGAGCACGCACACATGCAGGAGCGGCCGCGGCTGCCACTGCAAGAACGTATGGCCGTCCACGAGCTCCAGCGGGAACGGCGCCGTCGACAAGAGCAGCAGCGCTGTGCCGCCGCGAAGGACCGTGAGTGGGCGGCCGACCCACGTCGCCGCCGTGAGCCGGTTGAAGAAATAGAGATTCCGGCCCTCAATGCGCCAATGCGCGCTCTGTGCGGCAAACCCGGCGCAGAGAAGCGCAACTAAGAGGGCGATGCCGCTGGCGTAGACTGCGAGGTACCAGACCATGCGGTTGCCAATGTGGATGCTGCCGAGGTCGGCGGCGGCCGCTGCCGGCACCAAGAGGCGCGGGCTCTCACTCGAGAGAAGGACGCGCGTCGCAGCGTCGCCATCCAAGGCCACGACCTCGCGCACGCCGAGGACCCAGTCGAAGAGCAAGAGCCAGCTGGAAAATCGCCAGGCCATCGGCGCAGAGAGCGACACGTTCAACGGCGCAGAGAGGAGATGCCAGTCATCCTGAGCGTCGGTCGCAAACTGGAGAAACCCGACAGTCAAGGGCATCACTTCCGTCATCGCCGACACGACGTCGTCACGCATCGGCGAGAGTAGCGCAGGAACCACATGCGCTGCTGCATCGAGAAGCGTCGCGCAACCGGCGTTGCCAGCACAGAACGATGCAGCGTCAGGCACCGATCCGTTCACGACCAGTAGCGTGTACAGAAGAGGGAGCGGCGCCAGTGTCAGCGTCAGCAACGAAGCGCTGCCGTCGCAAGCGTCTTCAAAGCTGAGCGATGCCTGCGGATGGGCTGACGGGCTATTGTAGAGGCAGAGGGGGTTGCCGCCGTAGTACGTGTACGACGCGTCCCAGGACGGGACATGCAGCGCGATGGATGTGGCCGCGAGATTCTCAAAGGCGGCAGCGCTGGTCGATGTACCGAAATGCGCTCGCAACGATGCAGCGAGCGTCGTATGCAGCGCGAGAAGCGACGGCGGCACGGGCAGCAGCCACGGATCGATCGAGAGAAACGGTCCAATGCCATGGTGCACGAGGCCAGTCTGGTTGATGAACGACGAGCCATTGTTTTGAACACCAAGAAAGTCTTCAAACGCATTAGTGCGTCGAAAATCGTTGATCGCACCCCGCACGAGACTCATGTTGAGCCCTTGGACCGTCGACCAGTCATTCGCGGGCAGCCAGTACAAGATGACACTGGTCCATGGACCGCGGGTTGATGGCGACGTCTTGAGACTCACGGCCTCGGTCATGCCAAGTGCATTCTCGATCGCAAGGCTCTCAACCACACCCGTGCTATATTGGTTGTGCCATAGATGCCGGTACTCGTCGAGGCCGTGTGCGCGCCATTGGGCAATCTCGTCCTCGACGCTGCCGTGACGCAACGTCGTCATTTTGTCGAGCCAGGCACGGCCGGCGGTCGTGGCCACCAGTGCCGTTTGGATGGCCACGGTGAACTCATTGCCGACGCCTCCGTACGCGGCAAGGAAGGCCGTGACGTTGACGTTCCGAAGCACCGACTCGTAGTAGACAGCGCCATTCGATGCGTACTTGGCGACGCAACGGGCTTGCCGCGCATGCGTGTGCGCGACCTCCCACGTTTTGAGCCAGTCCACCCAGCATTGCTGGGTGCGCACGCCTTTGGCGTAGGCGATGTGCATGGCGCGCAGCATCGGAATGGCCTCTTTTAGCGGTATGAGCTCCGTCTGCGCGATGCGCCTTGCGTACGTGGCGTAGTAAGCCGTCATCGGCGGTGTCAACGATCCATAGTATGTGGTCGGCATCGCATAACTCGAGAGCGGACTCGAGACGGGCGCCGCCATGGAGGCTGTTGTCAGCGCCGCGTTCGCTGCGTCAATGAGGTAGGCCTGGTACCCGGATTGGTTAAAGCCGGGCCAGAACAGCACGTTGGTCAGCGACGGCGCGAGGAGTTGGAGGTAGTAGGCAGCAGTCAGGAGCGAGAAAACGACGTAGGCAAAGCCCGCGACAACGTGGTACCGGCGCGTCACATGGACGTACTGACGCGAGAGGTGCGGCCCCGCCAGAGACGCCGCAAACGGCTTGACCGCGTTCTTCGCACGCCGCCAAGCCACCATCGAGCGACCCGTTTCGTTGGTTGTGCCAACATGCTGGTGTCGACAGTTACGGAAAAGGGCAGCACGACGTAACGCAGCTCAACCGACACGTTTCGAGACGTGGGTTGGGATGCATCGGTGTCTTGTCTAGTGTAGTACTTTGGTAGGCTACTGATGTCCATTAAATTGAGTGCGTCGGCGAATCGCAGACGCATAGATTTCTCTCATGCGAGCTATTACTACCCGAGAGTGCACATTAAGCATGACAAGCACCCTTCCACTGGTTCCACAGTCAAAGGCAAACGCTCGTTCGAGCTACGAGGGGCTTCATTAGCCGCCGGTTTTTAGTGTCGATAAACTGTTTCCAGCCCCTCGCTGCTTGCGGCCAAGGAGTTTTGCAGCAATCGAGCAGCAAAGCATGCTGCTCATCTACCTGCGGGTCCACGCTGTCGCTTCCACGACACTAGCCGCGGCCGAGATCCTGGCCGATATACACTTTTTGAACGGATATAGTGTTGCGTAGTAACGCCCCACCGAGTGATATAGTGTCCGACCTACAGTATATCAATGTTCATATTTTAGTGTTACACAAAAATAGTGTGAAATGGCGCATTTTAAAATGCGCGACCTGCTTGCTGGCTGCCTCTTGCATGGCTTCTACGGTGCCGGAACTTCAAGCCGCCCTGTCCAGTGTTTACATATCGGCGGCGCCGTTGAGTGTTCTCTGGGAAAGGGCCCGCTGGCCTATCAGAAGCGGTCTCGCAACGACCACGTGGCTGCAAATGGCTGGTCCACATCCTTTTTTCGAAGCCGAACCAGCTCGCACAGTCGTTTTTCTCCCTCCTTCTTTGCCGCTCGGCGTTGCAATTTAAAAAATACACGCCCCCGCCGACGATCTCTGTTTATTTGGCTCGGGTTTCGAAACGGTGGCTCGAAATTTAATTGCGTTGCGCACGCCACGCATATACTTGCGGTTTGTATAGCATCACGTATTTCTTTGGCGTGTCCCAACTTTTTATTCGGTCGCGTTACACATGCACTTGCATTTTGTATGTAGAGGTCTTGTGACGAGAAAAAATGGATTGGTGTCGCAATAAAATACAACCGGGGAGGTGCACTTGGTCATTTGAAATTTCAAACAGGCGTCCCCGGCTGCCATTTATTGGGGCTCTGATTGGTGGAAATATCGTGAAAAGATCGAGCGGACGCGACGTGATTGGTGGAAATACCCTTCCAGCATATAGCGGATTCATTTTTCGATTTCCACCGACTACAACAAGCAACCATGGCCCGTACGAAGCAGACCGCGCGCAAGTCCACGGGCGGCAAGGCGCCCCGCAAGCAGCTGGCCACGAAGGCCGCCCGCAAGTCCATGCCCGCCACCGGCGGCGTGAAGAAGCCCCACCGCTACCGCCCGGGTACGGTCGCGCTCCGCGAGATCCGCCGGTACCAGAAGTCGACGGACCTCCTGATCCGCAAGCTGCCGTTCCAGCGCCTCGTCCGTGAGATCGCCCAGGACTACAAGACGGATCTGCGTTTCCAGACGACGGCCATCCTGGCGCTGCAGGAAGCCGCCGAGGCCTACCTTGTCTCGCTCTTTGAGGATACCAACTTGTGCGCGATCCACGCCAAGCGCGTGACCATCATGCCCAAGGACATCCACTTGGCCCGCCGTATCCGCGGTGAACGCACGTAAACGGCGCGTATGTGTGTCTCTCTTTTTACCCCCAATTGTGATGTGCATGCGACGCACCGCCTGTATCGTCTTCCGAGCGCCGCAGTGCATTGTGGCCGGGGATTATATATTTTAAAAGCAACGAGATAAAGAATCGTCTTGATGAATCCACGACCTGGCGCGGAACAGCGGTGGACCGGCGACGACAAGGCGCCAAGCACTGCATACGAGGTCTCTGGCTCGGAGATGGAGTTTGCAGCATAATGATCCAGCCTTGTATTAGCTACATAAGGTACCCTCTCTACAACCTGCCCACTGGCGCAAGCCCACGCCAGCGGCAAGCGAAGGAGCTCTCCGATGCGTCCTCGGACCTCATACATGGTGTGGGTAAGCTGGAATTGAGCACAGTGAGAGCCAGGGCGACGGTCCCACAGCCTAGAGAGGGACAAGGTCCAAGGTTGAAGTTGCCCTTGGGCGGGCGGACCGTTGGTTTCATGCGGTTTCGAGGCCGTGGCAATACTCCATCTTCCTCGCAACATGCTCTCGAAGCGCCTGTCGCTCAACATCCTCTCGCCCAAGGCGGCGCTTGGCGCTGCGCCATTGAGCCCGAAAGCCACGTCGCCCCGAGGTACGTACGTACATATCCTCGTCTGAGGACCATGCCAGCATGGCTCGTAGGCAAAGACCGCCTGCGCCTGACCAAGACCCCATTGCCCAGCGACGAGAACCAGCGGAGCCCGCCAGTGACGCCGGATGCTACCGACGACGTCATCCACGAGATTCAAGCAACGCTCACGAGCCTGCTCCAGCGCATGGACACGATCAAGCCGGCCAAGCTGCGCTCCATCAAGCTCGGCGGTGCGTACCTTCTTCTGAACCATGCTATGCAATGCGGTGCAGGCGAGCTCCGAGGCCTCCTCGGCAAGGCCGACGACGAGTTTGGCGCCCACGAAGGCACGTTTCGAAAGCACGTGCACAACGACGGACTGCAGATCCAGCTGCAGAACTTTGTCGCGAGCCTCCACGGCCTCTCGCCCGTCCTCGACTCGTACGACTATCTCTCTTTGCAGCAGAGTCCGATGCGCAACTGATGGAGACTATTGTCTAGGATCCAAAAGACAACTTTTCTTGTCAACGCGTTCGTCAAGCGCAACGTCGAATTCGCTTTTCAAGAAATCTCGTCCTACTACGCGTCGATCGTACGCCTCACCATCCGATATATGCTAGCACCGCGACGATGTGTCTAGTTTACCGAACTCTCGCTCGCAGTGGCCCACGCGTCGGGCTCGGCGGCCGAAGCCGCGGTCCTGGCTGCTTTGCGCGCCAAGCCCACCGAGCCGCCGACGTCCGACGACGCGACAGCACCGGGTGCGGCAGAGAGCCCATGCGTGGTCTCACCTGCAGCCAGAGGTGCAGTACCAAACAGGGCAGCAGTTCTACTTTGGTCATGGCCGCGCCACCAACCACCACCAAGCGTTCGTCCACTACAAGGTGCCACGAGTCTGCAGCAACTGGTCCTGCATGCCTTTGTAGCTCGCAGCAGCCCAAGGGCACATGGAAGCCATGGTGTGTCTGGCCCAAATGTACCGCGATGGTCGTGTTGTGGAGAGCGACCACGAAGCCGCGACGCAGTGGTGCACCCGCGCCGCCAGTCTCGGGTCCGTCGAAGCCACGTTTGCGCTGGGCGACCTCCTCGTATGTGCAGGGCGCTCTCTACAAGCGCACAAGAGTGGGCTTAGGTGCAAAAGGCGCGTCTTCTTACCCACGTGGCGCGACGCCAAGAGACGTATGCACTGGCGATGGTGCGACTCACGCAAGCTGCCGACCAAGGCCATCGAGACGCACAGTACGCTGCCGGTGCCACATGCCACGTCTCAAGTCGCTCGCTTCACCGTCAATCTAGGACACTTGTACGAAATCGGTGCGGTCGGCGCAGTTCAGTGGCAGTTGGCTAAAGAGGCGTACCTCAAAGCAAGTGACCAAGGCCACAGTAAGGCACAGGAAGCCTTGGGGCGTCTCTACTACTATGGACATGGTGTCGAGATGGACAAGACCCAAGCCGGCCACTACTTTCAGCTGGCGACGCAGGTGATCGATATGCCAGAACGCTTACTCTCAACTGGCTGCATTAGAGCGATCCGAGCTTGCCAGACGCGTGGTATTTGCTGGGTTTGATGTATGCCAATGGCGACGAAGTGCCTGCGGACCAGCCCCGTGCAAAGCGCTGCTTTATCAAAGTGCACACCTCTTCTCTACGACAAGCGTCGTGCCACATAGGCTGTGATGTAGGCAGCCATGCTCCAGCACATTGACGCGCCGATCGAACTTGCTGCCATGCTGCTGACCAGTGAGAAGGCGCCGGTTTCCGATGAGGTGGCGACCGAGGCACTCAAGTGGCTCGTCTTTGTCGAGCCGCCGACAGCGAGGGCCCAATACCTCCTTGGCACACTCTTTGAGCACAACGCCTTTCTAAACGTACCCTCAGCACTGCGCTATTACACGGCGGCTGCCCGAGCGGTGCGTTCAAGAGCCAATATGTACCGACCGTCCTGTATACGAGACGTAGGGCCACGGCGTGGCGGCGCAGCGTGCAGCGCAGCTCTACTACAGCGGTCAGAAGGGCGCCGACGTGCGTAGTGAGAAGCGGCTCGCATTCGAAATGTACTTGATCGCAGCGCGAACCAGTCACGACGCCGAGTCAATGAACGCGCTGGGCCTCATGTACGAAGACGGCGAAGGCGTTGCTGTCGACATGACGATGGCGGCTGACTGTTTTCGCCAAGCGGCCGACCGGCAGAGCGCCCACGGCCACTTTAACTATGCCTGTCTCCTCCGCGCCGGCCGCGGTGTCGAGAAGGATGTGGATGCGGCCAAGCACCACTTTGAACAGGTGAGGCAACGCTTTGTATCAAGTTGATACAAACATGTGGTAGGCGCTCGCGCTCGGCTACGCCCAGGCCAGGCAATTTCTCTCAACAACGAAATAGCTACAATACCCACTTGGTTGAGGGATGCAGTAACAGGGCGGGCCGAAGCCATGACGCATCGCAAATCCATTCTCACGCCCAGGAGAATGCTCGCCCAGAGCTGTCGTGACAACTTAAAAGAGAACGGGCTTGAGCGTTTGCACACTACACTCATCCTACGACACGGCCCATCGCAATCTCATCAAGAGCACCGTTGTTCGCAGACGTGCATCAAATTGGTTTACCGACCACTCGGCGGGCAACCCCGCTGCCACGTAATCAAACTACGGATGCGTTGCTATTGGAATGGACGACCACAGGCCGTCGTGAGTAGCCTACGAGGACACGAGGTCGGCGAGGTCGATCGTGTCGAGGAACCCACGCAAGTCGGCGCGGGATATTCGCGGGCTCGACACCTCATTCTCGTCCCATGGGGTTCGCAGGTCGCCGTCCTTAGGTCGCGCGTCGGTGGATAAGGCCATGATGCGGTGGCGCCAGCAGTAGCCGCCGCGCGTGCGTCGAGCAGCCTCCGATGCGGCACTGACGGCCGCGCACGTACTTGTGGTGCAAGTGAGGGACGTGGTCACAGCCAACATGCGTGCACATCTCGATTTCGCATGCTGCGCGCAGTGCTGGGCGATGCGGTGGCAGCCGTCGGCCGCACAGATGCGCTTGCCACCGTGTCGTACGCAGAGATGGCGCGCGTAGACCTGGTTGTAGCACTTGGCACTGGCGTCGGTGCTTGTGAAAGTCGCACTTCATCGTCGTCGTCATCGTTGGATTGCCGCAGCCGTTGAAGATGCACGTCATATTCGAGATTGGCGTCTCGAAGCCCATGCCCTTCTACTGCGAGGGACTACGACAAGATGCTCGTCGGCGGGTTGTAGCTGGATTTCATCGACTTGGGACACAAAATCAACAACGAGACATGAAGGGAGAGATTCATCTAGTACACATGCCTTCGCATCGCCGAGCGTCCACGTGCGACGAGACGGCGCTCGAGGACCGCGTCTGCGTACAGTCGACACCAGCGTACAATGGCCCGAGGTGTGGTTGCTGCTGCAGACCGACGGCAGCGCTGCAACAGAGGATTGAGACTAATCATCGCTCGCTCTTGTAGTCGTGCTATGTTCTCTGGGTTGTAAGTGTCCTCTTATGTGGATTTAGTACCTTGCTACACCTCCTACAGATGCTGCGTGCGCGCTCAAGCTCGTGTGCGTCTTTGTGTTTGGTAACCTTAATCGATGCCACCTTCACTTCCATCCAACGGTGTAGTCGAACTCTAGTTTTTCTTACTTCTGACCTTGCGCAGGCGGGGTCTCGATACGCTTGACACCGAGCGTATCCAGTGCGGCAACGCGGTCCGGCTGCGTTTGCCGGCGCACGTAC